>NW_006800170.1:328091-388207 GCF_000485575.1 Poecilia formosa | reverse complement strand
ATATATACCTATATATATAGGTATATATAGATATATAGAGATATATCTATATCTAGATATAGGAGCTGTGTTTGTGTTTTTGGGTTATATATAATGATGTAGTTACACAAGATTGGTGCAACCCTCAGGTTAAGATAAATTTAGCATTTCAGCTCCAATACTCATTCCTACTGACCCCAGTGGCTCTGGAAAAAAAAAAATCTGTAAGTGCAACAGCATTGATGACGTCCCTCAACAAGAACGTGTCTCCCTAGTCAAAGTGCCGGGGCCTGGCCAGCGTAGGTTAGTGTGAATGTAAATAAACCCCATTATTCAGTCATCTCCCCGGCTCCTGTCGCACTCTGGAGGTAAACACAGAACTTCCTGCAAAGTACTTCTGGTGCAGTTAGATCAGCCACAACAACACTAAATCTCTCCAGCCCTGCAGCGAACAGCGATGAAAACAAAGAGGACCGATCCCACTCAGAGGTGAGTAACCTACAGTGAAAAGGTCAATTAAGTAAGTGTGTCAGCAATATTTGTCCAAACACCAACCGAGTCATGTTTGGGAGCAGCAAAGTGGTCTGTGTGACTTAATGAAATGTGACAAACTGTTTCCATACAAACAGCAAAGTGTTCTCACCAACACGAGTGTTATTGACATGACCGTTAGGTCATTCAACACGCTAAAGAAATTTAAACTTGGAAGTAAAGGGATATCTGTAGAAAAACAGATTATCAACATATCTGAGTCAACGCCTTTCTATGCTGCAACTCAGTAGCTCTACAAATTGTACTTTAGTTTTAATCAGTGCGTCATCCTTACAAAAAGTCACCTTTAATGATTAATATTTGGAATATTGTGCAGGTTATCAACAAACAATCTTGTTTGTGTTTACCTTACATGTTCAAGTTGTATATCTCAACAGAAAATCAGAGAAATCAGCTCAGTAAATAAAATCTTCTAAAGCCCACACATTGCAGAAATGTTCATACTCTTCAAAGCTTCCAATATTTATTTTTTGTTGCAAACACACACTTTAATGTCTCTTGAGTTGCATCTTATCAGCATATTATGCGCTTCCATATAAGCGTGTGAAGTGAACAGAAAAATACCAAATGGACATTAGAATGATTGTTTACAAATAGAAAAATCATTTTTTTTGTTTACTTGGATGCCTCCAATGGAATTTAGCTCCCCCTATTGGCAACCACTGTTCAATCATGGATAGAAAGAGTATGATAAATCTAACAGAGTTTTTGACAGAAGAATAGAACAAATGTCAAGCTATATATTTATAAAGGTGATAACGACCAAAAGATTTGACTGGATTTGACCTAGGGTTATGAGAGTAAAAATGAGGGATTTTATTTCTTATAAAGTGTCTTAAGGTAAAATATATTGCGAATGGCTCCTACTGTACATAAATCAACTGAACTGAACAAATTAAGTACAAATGCAGACCACAATTTTTTAGATTATTACTTGTAAACAAAAAGTTCCATTTTGCACTTCTAAATGACTTTGTTTGGTTCATCACATAAATTGCCTGACAATTTGTGAAAAATGTTTAAGTATGAATCAGGATCTGGAGGTTAAATGTACGCAGACTGTTTGCACTGTGCAATTAGTGTTCCGAAAACTTTAAGATTTGCTGTTTGTTTACACGGATGAGAGGTTGTGCGATAGTTCAGGTTGTTCACAGTGAGCAGAGAAGGAGTGTCTCACTGCAGCAGATCTGGTAGGACCACCTAGATCCTCTGTTTATTGTTTGAGAAAGGGTTTTGGTGGAGAGGATTTGGGCACCAATCTTAAAGATGTCGAATGTGACCGTCCGAGGCAGACCTGAAAGTGGACAAGGTAAAAGACCCTGAGAGGACACAAGGATGGCTTTAGACGTTGGGGGTTTCTGGTGTTTGAGGCCAAGAGGGCACCTGGGAGCCACGGCCTGAGGATGGATCCCAGCCGACCCCCTCGTAGGTGTCAATGTTATGACATGTGTACTGCTCCAGTGTTTTTTCTCACAACAAGAGCACTTCATCTTCCAGGGTGGCCTGGCCTCATAAAAAAGATCTAGATTTACATGCTGGGGATCCAACCAGCCACCTTCATCTCTTCCTGTTGCACTTATGCTTGACTTCCTGTGGGTTCGGCCCAAAGTCAGAGGTGATAAATAACTGCAGAATAGAGTGGGGAAATGTTCAATTACCACTGTGATGTACACCAAGCATAGCTAGCTACAATGTTTTATTCTTCTATTGTTTTTTTTTTCAAATCCTTCACAGTAAAATAATTTTTGTGCTATGTAGAGATGAGTATTATTAGATCCTTGAAGAGTGCTTTTTCTCTGAGTTTTGCTTTATTAAATTTCTGTTGTTCATTACATAAATACCAGAAACTATCTTGTTCACAGCAATAAACAATAGGAAAATGTACAAATAGACCTGCTTAATGTTGACTAAAAGTGAATAAATAGAGCATGAAGAGGGGTTTTGATGTATTTTCCCTCTTGGCACAGAAAAGAAGACTACACATGGAAAACATAAAGTTGGTTAATGAGGATCATGTGCTGTGTTCAGGCAGAAGATCACTGCGGTTGTCAAAGAGGTTTCAGGACATGATACTTATTGTCATGTGTAATGACTTGTCAGGATTCATTAGGATTCGTGCTGCTTTGCACAACGTTATGGAACATGCAGGCTGTGTTCTATTTATCTTGATGAAACTCACTTGACACATTAAATTAGGATGATATGTCTTTGAAAACCTTGATGTTTTTTTTTTTTATAAATTCAATTTTTTGATCACAGATATGTCATTTACAATTGAATAAACCCTCAGTTCCAGATCAGCATCTATAAAGAGAATAAAGTTGGACAATTATTTTAAAAAGTATTATAAACTTCACAAAAACTGACATATCTTATTTATGTAAAATAATATTAATAAAAGAAGTTCACATTAGATGAACAAATTACTGCTTTACACCATAATTTGCACGTCTTCACTTTTGGGATTTCACATCTTATCACTGGAGGATTAGATCCTGATTTCTAATGAATAAAAAAACTTATTTCAGACACATCAAGGAAATAAATAATGAAGAGGACACATATAAAGACTTAATATTGTGATGATATGCTGTGTTAGAAAGAGTAGGAACTTCTTAAAAGAGACAGTGATGCAAATTCAAGGTGTTACATTACAGCTGAACATTTCCATAGAAGAGTTGATGTAACCATAATTGCTGGCCTGTGCCAGAAAATTTGCCACCTTAAGCTCAAGAACATTTGGGTTAGAAGCAGGAAAATGATCGAAGCAACACCAGCAAGCATATCTCTGAATTAAGATATGGATTGACCAAGTAAAAGACTAAAATCTGATTGAGATACTTTAAAACGGTTATTAAATTATTTGGGGCAACATTTCTCCACAGACTCCTTATTTCTTGGGGTAAATTACTTTTCTACATACCACCATGTTGCTTTTTTTGCTGAGTAACCAAAATCATCATTCCACAACTGCTGTTTGTTTGTTTTTTTAAGTTATTGCTGTGTCAAATTAAATTTCTGATGATTAAAACATTTTAATTTCAGAAAAATGCAAAAACCATACAAATCCTCACAGCAAAGGGTATGTTTAATTGGCACCCATTTTGTGTCGCCGACTACTCTAATAAAAACAATCCCCACAGCCTAAGAAGAAAAAATGCCCTGGGAACTACTAGAAACAGCAAAAAAAAAAAAAAAAAAAAAAAACACAAACTGATTAATTGCAACCAGGACGGATTTAAATTTTGAAAGTTTTCCCCTTTGCGAGAGGGTTACAAGCAGCTGAAATATTAAAGCCACTCTATGTTTAAGTAGCAGGCACCATGACAAGGTCTGCAACATTTGTGCCGGACAAGAACTGACAAACCATCACTTAGTTCACACTACAAGAAACACCTCATCCTTTCCCCTGGCTGAATCAAGCCGCAGATCATTGTCTCCGCCACTGAGAGCGATTTTCCATCATGCCGCCACTGTCAGCACGAACACGAGGTCGACCTTTTAATCAGCTCATGGTTCACAGGGCCCCTGGCGCCAGTGAAAGGAACAGCCTCTCATCTTGTGGCACAAATAGTGACGGCCTTATGCCCCGTTGCCATTGCCAATATATTCAAACTGTGATGATGTTCCCACACAAATATTTCATGTTGTATCTTAGCATCCAAGACTCACAGTGCATGAGCAGGAGAGGAAACCTGTGTTTTATCACCCTAAGAAGGCTGCAAGCCAAAAGTCAATGAGAAGAAGTCTTTTGACATGCCCCTGCACAAGGTTAATGCTCCTAACACACTTCAGTGTTGCAGCATTTCTTCGCCGGGATGACCACATCTATTTTTCTTTACATATGAGGTCAAACTCTACCCACATGAAGCAGTCTCTGATTGCAAAGATAATTAAAGTGTTAATTTTAATGGCCATTTCCATTTTGTTAATTAAAGCAAACATTGCCTCAAGGACCTCTCGCTGCAGTCCCACAACATGCAGGAGTGTTTCTTAAATATGTTAAATATATGCACCAAGGCGTGTTATAAACGAGGTTTTCTTTGCTAAGTGTCCCGGTCTATTTTTGTATGTCAAAGCGAATGATTGACTGCGCAGAAAAAGAAAACATCTTAATGTGTGTGATGGTCCAGAAATAAGGTATTTATTCCAATTGGCTAAAAGAAAAGGGCTTTGAGTGCGACTTTTATCTTGGCCACTGAATTTTTCCTGCAAAATTGTAAATGCATAAGTGTATAATTAGGATATAAGAGAAGTATAAACATCTTTAATTATGTAAGTGATTTCAGCTACTGCTGCTCCATTTATCAAAACCTGCTGCTCCTTAAGTTGAAATTACTTTTAAACAGACTGCAAAAAAAAAAAAAACTTTTTTTGTGAATGTACATGAAATCTCAACACCTATGTTAAACTAATCAGAAATCATTTAAGACCTATCACTACTTATTATCACTGCATCTTATATCTCTGCATCTGAAAGGAAATTCTAATCTGAAATAAAATCTCCCATTTACCAGTTGGTTTGTTTTAAAACCTGGCATTAGTTTATTTAAACAGCACATCTGTCGGGTCCAGCTCACAGCTGGGTGCAGTTCATTCTATCAAAAGCTCTCTTTTTAGTCCGTTTTTTTGCTCCCTTTTTCAAATTCATTTTCACGTTCACGGTGTGTACTCTCAGCAACGTTCGCTAGAAGAGAACATTACTGTAAATGACCATAGGTAGAGTTTTTTTTTTTTTTTTGAGTTCACCCTGAAAACAGAAACACTCAGTCAGGTTCACGTTCGTCCTGTCAAAATATGTGATTGACCAGTATTTCAAAACATCACCTTCAAATGTCAATATGTGCAGTAACACAAACTGCGAAGTGACTACATGTGGCTGCTGGACAACAGCCCACTTTGAGAAAGTTGGACGAGTGGGCGAGGGAGCATTTCCATGTTTTCGTTTCAAAGTTCAACATCAGATTTTCGGGGGGGAAACGGCTTTCCTCTGGTGATAATGAGACATCTCTGTTCTCAAATTCTAGCATTTACAACTTGTACAGTTGAGTTTCAAAAGTTTTTATAGACATTTTTACATTTCCCCATGCTGCAATCTGTCATTTGTATTTTTTTAATTGGATCAGCATAAACTGGAGCAGAAATTCAAACTAAAGATCTGAAAAGTGTGCCCTGTATTAGTTTCAGTCTTTTGTCTTTATTTATGCCCATTTTGCTTTGCATAGTTGCTTAAGCTAAGCCAGATTGGATGTGATCTTTGAACATCAGTTTCTGAGTCATAAACTAATGAAATTTTCATCTTATTTCACATCTGGACTTTGATTGGGTCATTCTAACTTAATGCTTTGATGAAAATCATTTTGCTGTAGATCCACCTGTATGTTTAAGGTTTTCCAGCTGGAATATGAAGTTCTGTCTTTCAAATCCTAAATTTTTTCTAGGATTACCCTGTATCTTTGTTCATCCACATTCTGTTTCAGTCCATGGTAAAAATAGCATCCCTAGTATGATGCTAACGCCACTGTATGTTGCAGTGATGATGTGCATTTTTATTTGACACATTTGACCACATCTACAGCTTTTCCGAGTCTCCTGAATGTTAATTTTAATCTCTGCAGCCCCATCCAGAGCTATCACTAGCCTTTATGACTGCTTCTGATTGATCTCAGGCAGTTTGCGTTAAGGACCACAGCTCAGTAAGTTTGTAACTGTCATGTTTGGTTTTTGAAAGACTTTAGTCATTTAACAATTACAGAAACAACGACTAGTTTGTAAAACATTAAATGTAGAAGGCAATAGTTCAGCTAAAGGCGGGATGGATCTGGATCCTCTCTGGAAAAAAAGGTAAGTGGTGAGAACTGGGGAGATTAATTATAGAAAACAGAGTTTTCTTACTGTTTGTGAATGGACATAAAGATCACGCAAGAGGTATATACATCCATCCATGTCTCTTTTCTATGTTGCAGTATGAAATCTCAATAACATCTCACAAAATTCATGGAAGGCTATATTACCACATCCATACTATCTGTTGTCTGTTTCAGGGAAAACACTCATCAACTCCTTCCTAATTAGGTCAGATGCTTTCCAACTGGGGCCCACACCTGCTAATCATGCCCTGCAGAGAAAAGGGAAGGGAGACAACACAAAAACCAGCCCAACATTATGGATATAGTGGTACATGGTACACAGAACACCTGAATTTATTCTGAGATAACAATGCACACAGATATAATCTTAATTTACTAATTATAGGTAACTTCTGAACAAAGGTTTTTGCAATGGATTTTATTTAGTGGCATCAGAGGAACGGGGTGCTGAAAACACATAGGTTGCACACTTTTCAGCATTTTGCTCATGAAAAAAAAAATTAAATTACGGGTCATTCACTTTCCACTTCATATTTATAAACCACTTCGGCATAAAATCCCAATAAAATACATTAAAGTTTATGGAGGTAATATTACAAAAATGTAGCCAGCTGATATGAAAAAAAACTTTTCAAGTTAAACTTATAGTACAAAGTCACACAGTTTGTTTTAAAGTTGTTCAAACAGGCAAGCAATGCAATCATTTTCGATGTATGACCTCATGTCTGCCTGCCTATTAGAGTTGAGCAGTGTTTCACTTCTTGGGGCAAAGAATCATAGTCTTTCTCGCCCTGTTTTGACAGGGAGAGTTATGCCTCACAGGCACCAGATTCACCACCAAGCTTCATGAGCTCGTGGAGAGCATTTAGGGCGCCACAGGGGCCTCTTGACCTAAGAGGAAGTCAGGAGTATAAAAGGTGACAAATTAGTTTGTAACTAAACAAAGACATGTGCAGAAATCCCCATGCTGAATCATAAGTGATTCTAAAAAACGCTAGCTGGCAAAAGGTGAGAATATGTCAGGAAATAATTCATTCTAACTGCTTTGATTTAAAATTAATGCCAACCTTTGGAGCTCTGCCCCTCCTGTTACAAGAAATGTAAGAGCAGTAAGTCTCCCTGCACCAGCCTATGATGAATGGAGCTCTATGTGGGGGGAAAACCAACACGCTCATTTTAGAGATGCAAAAACTGACCAGAATTCTTTTAATAAGGCAATAAAATGAAAGGGCTGTGTATTATGATTCGTGTTTTTTTCGGTGCGAGGCCGTCCGAAGGGGCCTGATTATGTGACAGGTCACGAAACGCTCGGGGAGCGATCGTTTGTGGTGAAAAGAAAAATCAAGGCAATTTGTGCGCTGTGGTTGGCAAAAGGTGCCACTCTTAGTCGTTTCCAAAACCCCTCACCGCAGTTTTCAATTCATGAGGCCGCAGATGTGAGAGAGCCCCTGTGGGGAGAACGAGCCTGTGCATCTCCATCTCATAATTAGAAGTTTCCCTCCAATTCAGATACTGAGTCTTTTGTCATCTGTGATGCAGGTTGTCTCCCTCTTGGATTTTTAATTGTACTTAATAAATATGTTTGTATTTGCAGGTGCAACTCAGAGAACTGCAATTTCATCAAACTTAAACTTAATTGACTTAATTCAAACAGTGAAACTCATATGTGTTTGTTAAATATAGAATGGGATATTTCCATAATTTATTTAGGTGTATTTAGAATTTAGGTCGACAGGCAACAAAACCCCCCGAAACCCTAAATTCAACGTTGAATGTCTTTGAGGAGTTTCTGCAGATTTCAGTTTACCCCACAGCAACTCAATGAGATCAAAATCTATGTTTAGTTAGAAAAACTCAGGGCAGGATTTCAATTTCCTAATTCTTTCAGTGGATTTTCTATCTTGTTTTTAATATTTTTCTTGCTGCAGGATTTGGTTCTGATTCAGTCTTCGTGCCTTGATGTTTTACTCAAGCATCTTCTGATTAATGGCATTAGTGATGGTAAATTACTTGTTGGTGTGCTGTCCAAATCCTGCAGCAGCAAAGCATCCGCAAACCATGACACTTCCAGCTCCATGCTTCACAGCAAGTTCTTTTTCTAGAATGCTGGTTTTATGCCTGAATGAAACATTTTTACATGTATTTATGTTTTATTCTCTAGCAACCTTCAACTTTCACATCTTCATATTTTTTCCTCATAAAGCAAAGATTTTTTTTACCACCAATGAAAGTGAAACTTGTGTCGTCTCTTTTAGTCTCACAGTAACATTTTAGAGACTTCTTTTAGCGCCTTGCAATCTGCTTTCAGAGTAAATTTTAATGAATTTGAACAGCCAGACTTTATGTTGGCAGTTATATGTTGGTAGTTGTTTTGCATATGTTCCACTTGCAGACTATTTTGCATACAGTGGAATGGCTGATTTAAATTTCTTTCAGACCTCTTTCAGCCCCTCACCAGGTTCATAGGTTACCATCCAGCTCACACGTCTCGCTGTTTGGTTCTCTAACACGTCAACATGATGATGCTCTCTTATCTACAGCTCATGTGATTTACACATGTACTACGTTAGCCATTTTAAGTGGGAATAAATACATTATTAGAATTCAAAATTAGCATTCCTTTGTTTTGCATGTTAACAAAAACAAAAGTAGGGTGTCCTATATTTTTCAGATGAAATTATCTTTACACCTGCAAACAGTACAAAGTAAAACATCCCCCCAGTATGCTCTTCCAGCACCGTGTATGTTTCTTTTCCCTCTGGAAAATAATGTGGCCTGTCAACTCATCTCCCCGGTCGCCTTGGTGGTCTTTGGCAAAGCCGCTGTCAGGGTGTGCTGCTGACCTCTTCCTCAAACCTCTCCACTTATCTGCTGGAAGGGAAACAGGCTTCGCCGCCTCGGCCGGTCCTCCTGAAAGATGAAACCTGAGCAGGTCGCTCACTTTGTTGTGAGGGCAGACAGGAAGGAGAACCTGGTGGTAAAGTCATCACTGGGGACGAGCAGCTCCATCACTCGGCTGCTGGTGCAGAGTTTTCACAAGTAAAAGCAGCTATGATGAAGCAATTTCTCCTTAAGTTGATGACTTCAGTTAGTCTTTGACTCCTTTTAACACTCTTCCCACAAACCTAATTGAAGAACAGCTTCTATTGCAACTAAGTATTGTTTTTATTTAGATTTCTAGATTTTTTTAATAAAGATTTTGTATCTCGATTAGCTCATTTTATTCATATAAATCTATTGCACCATAATTTCATCCTCAATTTTACCTGGACCAATCTGCTGTGAAAGGATTATTTAGCTCCAGTCCAGTTTGTGTGAGATTGGTGGTATTTTTTTATCAGTAAAAGAGATGCTGTAACTCTGCCTGTAATCTGTATCTTCACTGATAATATATATTTTTTGTCTTATCTTACAAGAAAGACTCTTCAAAAAATGATTCAAACTTTATTCTCATTGGGTGTCTACGTACCTTTTCATTGAGGTAGAAACCATCCCTCTCCGTGGGTGTGTGTGCATGTGTGTGTGTGTGTGTGGGTGTGTATAGAGAGCAGAGAGCAGTCAGAGTAGCCCAGGACCTGGCAGGTCACAAAGGAAGCTTTGTATAGGAAGTTAATGAGTGTTTTGTGAATCTCTCTTGATGCTCAGCAGCTCTGCAACACCTCCGCAGCTCATCAACCTGAAGTGCATTTCTGTGTGCGCAAGTACGCTTATATGTGCAGTGTATATGAGTGGTGTTTGGAATTATTTATTTCCACTTTTTAGAAATTATTTCTAATGTTTGTCCACTGTTTAAGCTGCGGTGTTTCTTCAGGGAGGTGAAGAGTTTGGTGGTGGATTTCCATGATGATTTCCAAATACGTGCCAGGAGTAAAATCCTATCACACTAAAGCAAATCCAACCAAAGCGCACATGATTCCTCTCATGCTACACATCTCTTCTACTCCTGTGGTCAAGTACCTTGCAGTTATTACAGCTTATTTGTTCAAGTGGTTAGGAAATATTAAATATCACAGGTTCTCTGCAGAGACTGGCCAATAATTATCAACAGATGTCTGCCAGTTGTGCAAATTGCATTTAAGTGTGTGTGTGTGTGTGTGTGTGTGTGTGTGTGTGTGTGTGTGTGTGTGTGTGTGTGTGTGTGTGAGTGCGTGTGCATTTATGTATGTGTGTGTTTGTGCGGTGGTAAGCTGGACAGAGACTGATGTGCATTAAAATGAGAGGGTGTGTTATCATTACCCTGATGGAAGAACATGACTGCATCTGTGGTTAAGAGAAGTGAAATAAAAGTGATTGAAAGCCGTTGAGTGGCAGCTGAAAGACAACATGGCTGACCAACTGGTCAGTCATCCTGTGTAGGATCAGTGTAAAGGTAGCAGCTAATTTTTTTTTTCCCATTTTGAACATTATCTTAACCTTACCTGCATATCCTGGATGACTAATATGAACTGTGTGTCAGGGTGAAACATACCCATAAGATTTAACTGTTCCTTACCAGGTTATAAAACTATTCAAACTTATATGAAACTTTACAAATACAACTAACAGACTCCACAATGTTTATTAAGTAACAAACATAAAAAAAAAACCATGGCTATATGAATTTTATAGATTTTCTATCAAATCAGAGCAGTGTGCTGCTCTGAGGCAGCTCACTGTTACAACACACTGTGTATGTTAGCATAATTCCAAGATGAAAAGACAGACAAGATCTGAGAAATGTTATGCCATCCCCAAATTATTTGGATCATAGACAACTTCTTAAAAAGTGGAAACAGTTGAGAGGTTTATCAATCTTCACAGAAGTGGAAAACCCTGAAAATTCATCCTGATAGAAAGAAAAAGTGAAATTACATTAAAATAGCATGTTTTAGAATACTAAATAAGCTGAAATGCAATTTTAAAATTGATGAGCCAGTGTTCTACCTCCATGTATGAACACATGAATAACTAATCTTTTACATTCGTTATGCTACTTTTAGTCCAGTACTCCAAAACGCTGCTTACAAATCCAAAAAACACCACCACAATATTAACTGGGCCTCATTCATCATGTCAATGTCATTCATCATGTCAATGTTTAGGCAAAGACTGTCATTAAAACTGATTTCAGTCCATCGTTGCAGTCATTTATTTACCCAGATTTTATTATTGATGACACAGAGTCCCAAAGCTTTATGACGTCTCCTCCAGCTCATCAGAGAGATTCTTGATGAGTTTAACATCTGGAGTCTGGTGGACAAAACTTTTCTTACTCTGATGTTGATTCTTACTGTGAATTGGGAATTATCTAGACGCATCAGAACAAATGAGCTATCTCACTGAGTTAAATTTTTATGGTTTACATTAACCCCGTCTATGTTTGTCTGTTAAGACAGGAGGGATGACCTAAAGTGTGACAAGCTTGCAAATGAAGAAGAAAAGATCTGAAAGGGGCAAATACTGCTTTTTGGCCCCGTAGTCCTTTTGTTTATTCTGTTTGATTCTCACCAAGATCAATCAAACATCACAAGAACATTTTTAAACTACTAATGAACACAGAACTGAAGTAAAGCTCTTGCTTGTGTTGATCTCTCCAGAATTTTTTTCACCAAAGGTGATTGATGCTCGACTGGATTTTAACAACCAGTTAGCTGAAACACAAATGCAGTAATTTGCATTAAACATGTTTTGTTCTTTAATCTACATAATATTTCAAATTTCCCTGAATTACAGTCTGCTGGTATGAAGCTGTTGAACTTAACAGAACATTGCCACACTTAATCAGGTGAAATATTAAAAAGAATATGTAGTTTGTTTTTCTATTGTTTTTCTACTGATTTGTGTATATGTGTGTGTTATGTATGTGTGCAATTTTGTTAAACCGATTTATTTTATCTGCTTAGGCGAATGTGTTGTTTACAGAAAGTAAAACACAATGAGGTGTTTAGCACAAGCCTTTTCTACCAAAGTGAGGCTGAGATCAGTGATGTGTCTGCACGGGTAGGGTCAAAGGTCGCCAGGGCCCTAGAAATGTGTGCTGAATGACAGGAAGATCCCCCACACTTTCTCCACACGTTCCACCCAAAACACTGACCTCTCTTGTCCCCCGTGGGTGCTCGCCCACCACACTCATTAGGCACTTAAAAGAAACCTTACACCAGAAGAAGCACATTGGAGCATGTGCCAAATTACATTAAGAGGTGACACCGGGCGAAACATGTGTCGATCCGCCACACTCCTCCGTCGCTCCCATCTTCCACTTTAATCTTCTTGAGTCTCGTGTAGGGACTGTTGTTCATGGTGATTGTGGCTAAGTTGATTATAGGTTCAAAGATGGATAAATTGACACCAGGCACTCTGCACATTGCTTAACTGATGGTGATTCCGGGGTAAGAATAAAACTACTTAATGCCACTGGTTAATAAAAAAAAAAACCTTTGTTGTGCTTCACCATATCTGATCCTAAGATAAAAGAAAAAAAACACTTTCAATAACTACTTTGTAGACAATAATGAGAGTAAATATGTCTCAGAAAAACTTTACATACACTCATAATTGGTATAAATTGATGTTGCATTTTTCCAAAACCGGGTGAAAATACAGAAAACAGCTGCAGTGATTCAAACTTTGGTGCATAAGTTTGTATTTGTTGTGGATTTTCTCAGATCCAAAATTATTTACATACATTCCACTGATATTCCATCTATTGTCCCTTAGCAAGTTGATGAGAAGTCAAGCTAAATCTATGAGCATTAAGCACAGAACTGGAAATCTACCAATTTAGCCAGGACTGGTAAAATGTATTGTTCCTTTGGAACATAAAATGTTAAGTTCTCAAATTTTTGTTAAGATTGAGGTCAGGGCAATTCCTAAAGGTTATTGTTAGTCTGTTTTATTTACTCTCCTCAAAATCTACATATGCATTTGGGATCAATGTCTTAACCGTGTCCATATTTCAACCATCTGAATTCGACTGTCATCATCAGATGAAAATCAATTACTTTGAACAAACTAAAAACCACCAAGGTTCATGCTTTTCTTTTTCTGGAATTCATTGATAAACTCAGTTCATTTATGTAGCACCAATTCACAACAAATGTAATCTCAAGGCACTTCAACACAAAATAAGGCCAAATGTGTTTCCAATTACATAGAATAAATGTAATTCATACCGATGCATCCAATCGTACAGACAGATTAGATTAATGAACGAATGTATGACAATCCTGTGAAGAGGCTGACTAAAAGTGAAACCTTTGCTCCAAAATAAAACCATAAAAGCTTCACCCAAAGTGGCAGATGCTCAGATGGACAAGTCAGATGAATACTGAAGAAACATTTAATTTAATTTAATTTAATTTCATGGTTAAATCAGACAAAGACTGAAGTATTTGGTAACAATGAATGAAGAAGAATGTGAGGACACCACAAGGCAAGGCCTTCGAGCCCAAGAGCGCTATATTTATTGGACTAAAATTGTTTGCCAAACAAGGTGATGATACCGTCACACAGTTTCACTGATAGTGACACTGTTGAATTTGGAAAAATGGGAGGAATAATAAATAAAGAGGACAATGTCCACATTTTCAAAACTTAACCCCAAATTAGCAGCTTGATTGTTGAAACTTGGACAGAATAGGAAGCTCCAACATTATAATGACCTCAAATACAGATCAGAAGTGGAGTTGGAATGAATAAAACAGACTAACATTAATTTTCTGGAATGTTCTTCCCAAAACTCAGACCCCAAAGCTAATAAAGATTATTAATGCCTACAACCCAGGTCTGTGCCAGGAAAGCAAACACTCTGATTTGATGAGTGGTCAACTATTCAGCCAGATTTATACCAAAGATTTGTTGATGGCTTCAAAAAACCATCTGCTTTTTCAGTAACTTACCAATAGCCTTATAATCAGACATTAGTAGAATTTGTTTTTTGTATTTAATAGACTGTCTCTCATAAATCATAAAAAGCCCCAAACACGAATGGTGAATGTAAGTAAACTTCAGACTGAGTTCATCATCACTTCACAACTCAATCCAGTTCAGCCCGAAACTGAAAGAGAAGTATGTGAAAGAAAAGATCTGCTATCCTGGAAAGTGATAACAGGAGCTGAAATGTAGATGTTACAAACAAGTTGAGAGCATATTAGTGAAAAATCTACTGAGATTTCATGTTTTCAAATTTAGTGACCAGGCAGTCCACTTTATTAATAAAAACAGATAAGTGTACTTGTCTCCAAGTTATTCCAGGTGTTTTTTGAATGTGCCACTGATTTAATTTAATTCAGTTCAGTTTATTTGTATATTACCAATTCGGAACAAATATCTCAAGGCACTACAGAAAAGAAGGGAAAAAAAGAGATGTATACCATCAGAAGTGAGAATAATCTGTTTAATAATCTGTGGATTAAGCATGAAACAATGTGAAAACTTAGTATAATGATCAACATTGTCCTAGCTAACATGTTAAAATATGCAAAAAATGCAGCTGTAAGTTAATTTACTAACAGTGAGGCCAGCAGCACAACATAGTAATATGATGTTAGATATGCATAAAATAAATTGGAAAACTGCTGTATCAAACACACTTGGGATTCTGCAGGCTTCTTGAGTTTTTGTAGACAAAAAAAATTAGAAATAAAATACTGCAGGAAATTATTATTTTTTAAAATGTGCTTTTTGAAGTTCAGGGCACAAATACTGGGAAGGTTTGTTGGAGGTCCTTTTTAGTTCATCTGTTGTTGAGAATTGCTTAACAGATAAAAGATGTACTATTTTGGCAGTCCTGTTGAATATTTGCAAATTCTTTGATGCGATAATTGAATCCAAGAAAACAAAAAAACAAGTGAAAAACAGACGTACTGAAGATAGCAGACATCTGGTTGAAAGTTACTTTCCTGCATGTGATGAAAACAAAATCCTCTTCTGCCCTGTTAAGTTAGAACATTCAAAACCAACAACAACTTTCAGTGCTCTTTGGTGGTTGAAATATTCCTTTTTACCTGAACATCTGAGGAAATTTTGTTATTATTACATATGGTTTTGTTGGTTATTTCATTTCCTAGCTCTAATACTTAGTGTAAGAATCTGCATCATGCATTTATTTGATCCCTGCTGTGGAAAGGTGATTGCTTTATCAGGGTTTACAAAGCCTTTCAGTAGCTCTGGTTGTAAACATGTGTCACTTCATGAAGTTTTTGCATGATAATAAAAATACAAAGTGACCATGTTGAGATTTTTTTTATTACTATTATTTTATTTTTTTGTGAAAAGAACATACAAGATGAAACCAGATCATACGCCTGGAAAACCCTTCCCCTCTTACTCTGCTCCGCTGATAACAATGTTCCCTTCCACTTCTACGTCTCCCTGCAAGGACATGTCCAAAAATATTCTTGATTATCTTAACCATCCTCATTGCTCATCTTTAAGCTTTTCCAGCTCTGCCTGTATGGATGCAACACAAAGCCTGCTGTGTTGAACAACCGCCTGTCCTCTGAGAGCCAGCCTTGCTTTTTTAGCTGGAGAACATAAGTGCTGACCCCAAGACAGAGCCCTTTCTCCCCTACTGTGAGTGACAGCCCTGCCTGAAATGTGGACACAGGACCTTGTTGCCCCCGATGGGAGGTAAGGGGCACGCTCCCTTGCAGCACCGCTGTCTGGGTGGCCTCAATCACAGAGGACATCTTCCGTTGACGGTACAGTACACGCAAACATCTCAAATGTGAATCAGTATATTATGTTACGGTGAAAGTGCCTACCATTCAGCTTGCAGGTTTTCCTTGTGAGGGAAAAGTCCAACCTGCTTCAGCGCTTTAAAATTATCCGTGACGATCAAATTTCTTGTTTCTTTGCTCTGCAGATTAAACCCGGTTTGTGAAAGAAGAACATTAAATAATCAACCAGCTACTTTGGCCGCCGAAGAGGAGCTCTACGCATGACTCCTCCAATCCATAACATCGTATGAAACTCAAACTGACTCACCCCGACTTCTGCCTTTTTAAAACAAGCTCACTCTTGGGCCAAAATCATTAGTAAAGTAATCCATCAGCCTAACCCTAAATCAGTGACCCAAACCACAATGTCAGGTTATACAGATGGTCTCATTCACAGTTCAGAAGACCCTGTTTGATGTGATCAGAGGAGGACGGATGCACAGGTTCTAGAAGAAAAATGACAGAAAACATATTTGCATAAGAGGTAAAGATCAATACGTCAATGTTCATCAATGTACAGTACCTTGAAGAGGTATGCATACCTGTAAAATTTTACACGTTTTTTGCAAGAACCAGAAACTTTACTTTATTTATTGTGATTTTGTGTGATAGATTAACAGAAATTAGTCAAAAGTTGTGAAGTGGGAGAGAAATGCTGAATAGCTCTTAGTGCATTTTGAATTTTGAGAACCACTTTTCACTTCAGTTGCAAAGCTTTGGTTAGATTTGCAGCTAACCAGGGCTGGACTGAGAAAATGGCATTTTTTGGCCATTGCAGCCCACCATAATTATTTATACGATATTAGAAGGTACACGATGTACCACAGGATATATTTGCACTTTGCGTTGTGCCATAAATGAAAATAAAGCACAGCAACCCACATGGAGGAAAGTAAGCATGTTAAAAAAAATTATGTTCTGTCAACACTCTTCAACTTGGGAGAGAAGACCACAGTGTCACAATTAAACACAGTGAATGTCAGAGAAACTCTGGTAGAGATAAATTTTCACAGTTTTATGGAATATGCTGTTTATATAAAATCATAATTATGCTCTTAGGAAGACCATATATCCATGTAAAAGAAAGAGCTCTTTGTCAAAGTATCTACTTAAAGTATGAAAATTTCACTAGTGTTATTTCTCTGGTTACTTACCAATAATAAATTGTCCATTTCGGCAATGCAGTGTCTCACTAGCGGCACATGATAATAACTGGAAGCTGCAACACTTCTTCAAACATAACTTTATGTTAAGATAAAGTTACGATTGTATTATTATACAATTTTTACCAGTTCAACCCCGGCTTCAAGTGTTTTAGGATATCACCATCAGCTTTGTGTCGTTTCATCACAGGTTAGGCTGCATGTTTAGGATTGTTGTTCTGCTGGAAGATGCATCTGCTTAGGTCTCAGGTCTTTTGAAAGGTTTTTTTTATTATTGGCACCATTGTTTTTTCCATTAGCACTACAGGTTTAATGTTTCTACTAAAGAAAAGCATCCCTGCAGCCTGACACTGCCTCCACCATGTTTTACAATGATGATGCATTTTGGGTGATGTGGAATCATAGTTTTCTGCCATGTGTAATAATTTGCAAGAAGTTTAAGGTTGATGCACCAGAGCACTTTCTTCTACATGTTGACTGAGTCCTCTAAACAGCTTGTGACAAAATGCAAACAGGATTTCTCCTGGGTTGACATGATAAGTCGAACCGAGGAGAGGATTTCTGCAGCTCCTCCAGAGTCACTTAGAATATTGCTTACCCATTTAGGTAGCTGGCTGTGTCCTGGTAGAGTTGCATCTGTGAACATTGATTTGTAAGATGTTTGAAGCAGAAAAGATTGTAATTTGACATAACCCTGCTTTAACATAATCATTTATTTTATCCCTGACTTTGTTGTTTTTTATGTCTTCTGATGTCTTCACATATGACCTGTATTCCTATAGAGCTCAAATGCCACACAGGTGGAATCAGTTTAATAATTAGTTGGCTTGTGATGACAATTAGCTGCATTAAATTTTAGCAGTGCAACATAAAAATTTGAAAATCACTTTTCAAATTTTTACTGTTCTATAATTTTAAAACCATCTAAAAGTTCCCATCCATTTTTTTATTAAATGGAAGGGAACACTGTTTTTGTGACATTACAAAAATAGTTGTTTTTGTAATGTCACAAGATGCAAAAAATGTGTTGGGGGTGTGAATATTTTTCACAAGGCACTGTGACTCCTGCATTGGGAAGGGAATGTTTTGCAAAACATTGCAAAACTGCCATCGGGCCAGCCAAGGAAACGACAGCTTCACTAAATCCAGTTTTCTTTGGCCAGAACAGAAGAAGCCAGAATACACCAAGTACTTACTGCATGACATGTCTGTCATGGTTTACTGATGTTTTTGCATTGGATGAAATGTCATAGTTTGTTTTGTTTTTTTTAATTGTCAAATTGTCACTTATTTGAACGTCACACTGAATGTGAAATCAGCCAACATTTTAAAAAAAAACCTAAAATAAAAAAACCTTTTAAAAAACAACAATAACTCAATCTAAGAAGAATCTGTGGCTTGTTGAAATAACAGAGAAACATAATATGTACAGATTTATGAGTGAATTAAGCAGTTTTATGAACTAATAAGTTGCATACTGTTTAAAGAGGGCGGAAAAGCTCTGCTCTGCATCTCGCCAAGTATGAAGCTGTGTGGTGTACAAACAAATAAGGCCAAACAAGTCCAAATAAAGCAAAGTACTTTGACTCCATTTATATAACTGGGCCTCTTACAGTTGGACTGGCCTCCCCTCTTTGACCCCCTTTGATGCGTTCAGCGCTGTGGTGCAGTCAGATCCCATCAGACAGGCAGCCATAATGTAGATACAGTGCACCTGAGCTGCTGAAGCCACCACAGAGAGCAAGTGGGCAGATGTGCTGGTATGCAGGAAAAACCAGCTCTATTTCAGGCTCTTCAAAAATCTCTGAGAGGGCTTCCTTGTAATCCCATCCGTCATATTTACTCCTCTCAAAGCATACAGGAGGGCCTGAGCCCACCCCTCTTCAAACAAGCCCACTGGATCGGAATCAAACATCTCAATCAGAGGTGGGAAAAGCCAGTGTTGTCGTGCACATACTGCTCACACATCAGCAGAGGGAATAAGCCCTTTGCATAAAACACAATGCAGTTCTTTTGGATTTTGGCGAGCCGCTTTTATTCAGAGCAGACGTCCTGCCTCTGCATCCTCAGGGTCCAGCCAGCTCAGCAGCCTGTCAACCGGTCAGACTCTTAAAGAGGTATTTAAATGTGCGCCTGCAGCAATGCGCTCTCTCAATGACCTCTTTATTTGTTAAAATAGATTATTTTAAATAAATTACAGAGCACTTTCACTGAATAAACAGAGACTACGGGGCTGCGGCCTGCGTTACATACTTACCACAGCCACAGAGATCCTAAATGACTGGTGAGCTGTGTAATCGCCTTTGATTTCACTGATAGGACTCCGATTCTTTGGGCGAAAGGGACGGAGCCGCTATGGAATCTGAAAGGCAACACCGCTAAATGGGGGAAAGGCAAGAAGAAAGTCTCATGTGGGGAATATGAACTTATGATGTTTCTAACCTTGCCATGTTGACGGAGGAGTCCATTAGAAGAACAGAGGGGAGCTTGAAGGAGTCCTGTCATTTCTTTCTCCCCGCAGCCAGAGAGGTTTAACACTCCTTCAGCTTGGATGTGTGCCAAAGGCCGAGACGCCACCCTCAGTGAGCAGGGGGAAAAAAAGAAATGGCTGGAGGAAAAGATGCAGACCAGAGTTCTTCCTCCTCTCTTAACCTTTAATTCCTTTTGTTCTGGCCAGTCACTTACAGGACACATATAAATATATGCATTTTTATTTTTCCAGTGTCTGTCTTTTTAGTTAAGTTGAGACTTATTGATCATATTTATTTCCAAGACAGATAGATAGAAATATGCAAAATAGTGTGAAAGAAAGAAAAGCTAAAAGCAATGAACCTGAAAGTTACCAGAATTCATGATATTACATTTGCAACACCTAATTTGGACAACAGTGGAGGAAATGATGCCTGAGAGCCGCAGCTTGAAGACCCAACAAACCAGCACCTTCCAGAGGATTTGAAAGAGCCTTTCCCATCTCCAGTCTGCATGTAATTCACTGCAATGAAAAATGGCCACTTTAATAAAAACTGTAAGGTAAATAAATGTAATTTCTGCTTCAGTTTTGACCAGCATTGTAAATTTAATGTGTACAGTTATGGCCTACGTTATGTCAACAACTCATGCAGAGATGTGCAATTCCCACTTTTCTTCAAATAATGAAGGTATATGATTAAACTTATAAAGATTTAGCTAAACTGCTGTAATGTTGCTGAAGTTCTACGAGATAATCTGGAGTTGTTGTTCTCTCAACATGTTATTTGGCCCTAAGAAAGCATTTCAAGCAAATGTTAAACACATAGTGTATTTAAAGATACTGATGTTATTAGACTAAACCTGTCAAACACTCTCCTCTTCATTTTCCCCAGACACAGAGAAAAGAAATGAGCTGCAGCTGAGGCTAATTTTAAAGGTTAAATACACAGAATTATAGTTGGGAGACAGCAGTTTTTCACTTGATTAACTTTATGTTCACAAACAACTTCTGTGGTCTGGCTGTTTACTTTCTACCTTCAGCCTTCTGTCCAAGCCGTGGCATCAACTCTGTTTATTCCTTCAATTTGAGATTTCTATCAACATTAAGCGGCCACACTTGCGTTCAATATATTTGTGTTAAAAAGGTCTTTTTTAATCAAAGAATATTTTTTCCCCTATGTATAACTTTATTACATATGGCAGAGGACATGTAGGTAATGTAGATTCATATGGTATTTCATCCCCATCATTCATATATAGTAATTATTTCCTTGTTTTAAGAGAGGTATTGTTACAAAGGTAAACATGTTTTGCAAATCACTTCTCTGCTTCGAAAAGCAATGGAAAGACATTCTGAGATTTATTTTTCACATTTCTAACATTGTCACGGCTCTAAAATATAATACTGTTTGCCCTTTAATCACATTTGAGGTTAGAGCTGCTACTAATGAAGACAGGCTTCTACACCAACACACTAACCACAGAAATGCAGAACAAAAAGAAAAGAATCCAAATGTGCGATTCCTGCCATACCACATGTTGCTGCAACGCTACATTCTTCTAACGTGTTATGCGGAAGGTGCGAAACGGATACTCTCACTCTAGTCTACATATGTTTGCAGCTATTTCAGTCTGTGGAGCCAAGTTCTGCCTGGATCGCTGTTGCACAGACAGAAATATATAATAATAATATGACAGCAAAAGTGCAGGACGACCAAAGCAGAGAAACCATAAAGAAATTACATTTGATTAACCTTGTGAGTGCTTGTGTTCAATTCTCGAAGGTCTATTTATTTTTGAACATGTGGTCAACATTCCTTCGGCTGCACGTTTCCCGGCACGTCTATTAAGTCTAATCTGTGAGTGGCTCAGAAAAAAAAAAGAAAAACTGCCGCACGTATGTGCGCATATGTCATACATGCAATTTTAAAAATTGGTTTTTAAATAGGTAATATTGCCCTGACTGTCAGTCGTCATGAGTACACACAATAAAAATAGAGAGAGAGTTCAGCCTGTCTTGGTACCACATGTAATGGAATACATCATTGTGTCACAATTCTGTTATTTGCATCAGCGGTAAAAAGTTCTTGCCTTTCTGTGGTTTAGGAAGAGACGGCAAAAATAATATTCAGTTATTTCCAGATTTATAAATGAGATTTAAATATTTGCTTATAGGTTTTTCTTGCAGGTTTTCTGTGGTGCTCGATACTTTTTGCACTGCATCTGCATTTCAACATAATTTCATTAATAGATAATATTTTGGACTTGCAAGGCGCTCAGGCTCCAGAACAAGCCCAATGTGTCAGAACTCCAAGGCCTTCTTTGAGCTTTTTTTTAAAAAAGCTTCCTCCTGACATCTAAATAAAATAGGTTGCTTTAGTGTTTCATACATGCAAATAAGTATTATTTCTATTAGTCATAGTAGAATCTGAAGTATCTCTCTTGACAAAATTCACTATTTTGATGAGTTCAAACTACCCTAAACGTGATTTTCTTGTGGACAGCCTTTCCATACCAAAGATTGAAATTGAAAAGTTTGGCTTCACAGCAGAGATTTGGCCTCGAGTCAGCCACTTAAACTAAAGTCAAACTTACAAAATAAAGACTCTTGGCTCTTACTTAAGGGCTGCAACCCATGAACGCTCTTTTTCTTGTATAATCAGTGGTGTAAGCAAGTACAGCTCATTTGAGTTACAGTAGTGTTTATGTATGACTTTTTGTCATGGTAACATTAAAAAACAGTATGAATAAGTTCTCATGACTGTGAAATGAGCTAACAGCAGCTTTCGAGTTAGATTATTAGTAACTCTGTCCTAGACAATAGCTCTATCCTCCCTCTAATGAAAGTTTTATATGATTGTAGCAGCCTCATAATATTGACCACATGGATGTCTCTCAAGCTGAACTTTGTTAAAAAAATGAATAAATAAAAAAAAAAAAACATCAGGTACTTCAAAATAGAAACACTTCCTGTGACTTACAGTAATTCAGTTTTCTTTCTCATTCACTGACTAACCTGCTCTTTGTCGTTGGTTGTCATTCAAAATGGTTTTCAATGCAAATTTAGCCAATGATTTCTGACTCAAATTAAGGAGAGGAAAAGAATAAACTTTATGTAATGCCATACAGTTGAGTAACGTCATTAAATTGACTAGTTTCTGTCATGATCTGTAGTTTTCTGTGTTTATTTTTGGGTTGTTTGTTGTTATCCTGTTCCCTTTGAGTCTCTGTCTCTGTGTCATCCCCGTTGATTGTTCTCAGGTGTGTCTTGTTCCCTTGATTACCCCATACCCACCTGTTGTCTTTGTCTCTTGTCGGATCCTCGTCGTGTAACCAGTCTGTTTCCCTGTCCCGTCATGTGTTCATTGTGCCGCCTGTTGTTCTTTCCCGTGGATTATTGTTATTAAATCATCTTCATTTTCATCCTGGCCTGCCTGCGTCCTACCTCACCGCTCAACCACCAGCCATAATCATGACAGTTTCACCACAACACACTTTTTACTTCTACCTGAGTAATATTATTTTTGAAGTACAGTGGACCCCCTCCTATTTGAGGATTTTTCTGCGGAACGTAACTCCTAATTATTCATGGAAATTTTTCTGTTATTTTCTACATGCAGAGTCTGCTTTGCAGAGATAACTCACTCTGGTGAGATTCTAAAATTTGTCTGTCCTGTTTTCTATTTTCTAAAAAAAAAAAAAAAAAAAAAACGGCTACCAGAATTTGGACACAATTTGCATCTATCTGGTTACATCATTTTGGAAAAATAAATCAGATTTTCTGACTAAACTTCCGGTACTGAAGTGGTCACTACATAGATTTGTAGTCATACTTGAGTAGATTTCTATTTTTCACTAATACTTAGATTCTAAAAAACACAAACTGATCTTCAAAATAAGATCATTTCCTGTTGGGTTCCTTCATAAATTTGACCAGTTTCAGCTAGCCTCATAACAGGTTTTCACCTAAATGTTAATTAATAATTTAGTGTGGTAATTTCTACACGGAGTATGATAAACATGTCAAGTGTTCAGGGGTTAAATTAGTCATTATAAGACAGTATATGAATTCATATTTAGCAGCAATGCAGAGTTATAGGCAGACTAGACATTCATTAGAGATCTGAGTTGGACTTGAAAAAGATTTGCAGTCTTTCTCGCACTGAAGAAGATAAACATTTGTTTCTCTTGAATCATTTCTGAAGTCTTTTGCTTCTTGGCAATGAATGAACCGGACCAGCAAAGTACCAAAGAATTTGTTTTAACCAAAGAATCTGTTTTAACCAAAGCATCTGTTTTAAGGAGGTGATTAAACTTGTAAGTGGTCAGTTAATGAACTGTTTTCATCAGAAGCAGATGACACCCACCTACCCTCTAAAGTACTATTAAAACAATTAGAGCACTTTATTTTTCACGCAATGTTTGTTCAGTTTGACATGTTTTTTTTTTTTGTTTTTTTTTATAAATTGTTACATTGTGAAAAAAATATCATGTAGCCACTTTCCAGGTTTTATTATTATTCATAGTCGTAGGAATAGAGGAATAGAAATCTCTTAAAAATACATTGCAAAGGATGTAGTAACAGGTTTAACAAACATCTTGACATAAACTGAATGAAGTTCAGTTTCAGTACATGAAGCTATTTATAAAACACCAATTAAAAATGTTAAATACTGAAGATCAAAACTGAAACAGGTTAACTTAAAAGAGGATGGCTTTTTTTGACAGTGGATATGATGTTTTATTTTTTATTTGGTTTCAGAAATTTTGTTACTGCATTTTTTTTTTTTGCCAGGGATCAATTTCATCTCTTAAAGCTGTAGCAAAATTATTTTTGAAAAAAATGATGTTATAAGTCTTTTATTGCTTTTTTTTCTGACACAGAGGGAAGCCCTTGATCCCAACATTGCCGACAAATGCTTTTGGCAGTTTTGCACAGAAAAAGGAAAAACGCGTCTAGTGGTTTTCACATTTGTTATCAATTTACTGCCGACTTATGATCAGGCTTGATTCCAGGCCTTTTAACCTGTGACTCCTCGAATTAAAGCTGCCATTATTCGTTACACATGTCTGTCAGCTCAACCGAAGAGGGGATTTTTTTCCCCCCTCAGAGATTATGGTCCTTTCATAAAATCATTTCTAAGGGGAATTTTTCCTGTAATTCAGTGTGACAGAATGATCACATCTCTGCTGGGGTGTTGTCATTCTGGATGATTTCACAGCATGAAAGTTTGTGCCATGCATCATCTTCTGCTTGTGTTAGGATTCTTCGTAGTCAGGGTACCAATAAATATTTTGCTTTTTTGATGTGATGTGTTTGTGCACAAGTTTCACGGAGAGAACGACTTGCCTAGATAACCACAACACGGCAGCAAAATGACCATGTCCGTTTAAAACACTAACATGTTTGCAATTTGTCTAAATAAACCAGTTTTATCTTTTCTTGAACAAAAATGTGGATGAAACCAGAGTTTTTGTTGCCAGCGTAGCTTATGAAACTCTAAATATCTATTCAATAAAAATGCTTGACCTGCAGGAAAACAGATAAACTACCACGTTTCCTGAGGTCTCCAAAGCCAAACATGTCATTACCTTTTTTTTTTTGTTCAGTCTGATTATGAATAATTAGAAGGAAAACTTAATTCATAAGCTATTAAGTGTTATGAATAGCAATTTCTGTGACCCTCTCAGTGGCTCTTTAAGGCCACTCTGAATGCAGCGCACAGAGCCGGCTCAGTTCTCCCTTTTTCTGGCAGTTGTAATTGAGCCTAATAGCTGCAGCACAGACATAGGGAACTTCTTTGACACCTAGACCAAATTTTCTAATGAAACGATCAAATAAGCATCATCCAGCCTGGGCATATCAAAGCCTCCGGCAGCTGGCAGCATGTCATGGGCTGACATTTGATTTTCTTAAGCACTGCCAGGCCTGTTTCCCCTCCGTGTCCTCTGGCCTTGTATTAACACTAATAATAGGGAAAGGTCTACGAGCAGAAGAGACGTTGTGATGAATGCTGGCAACTTCTGCCAGCTGCTGCGCTGGAGATGATGATTTACTTCAAGCGCTATTTATTTTCAACTCAATTTTTATTTTATTTTATTGGGATTATATGTGATAGACTAACATAAAGTAGTGCATGAATTATTTTTTTCTCTTTTTTTCAATAAAACACTCAATTGGTCTAGAATATGCAGTATTTAACTGATTGCACTCTGATCTGATTGTTAAAGAAAATTTGTGAACATCATGAAGAACAAGATTGAGCAGAAAGGTTTGGATTTGTGAGGAAATTTGAAACAGACCTGGACTAGAAAACAATGGCTGATGCAATTTTTCATCCACCATACAAAAATCAAAATTATACAACAAAACTGCAAATAGGGTCATTCACCTAAACTGATTCTGGGCAAGGAGAGCATTAATCAGAGAGGCAGTCATGATAACTCTGGATGAGCTCTTGAAATCTATCAATCAGGAAGGAACGTGTGTTGACAAAACAGCTGTTAATCATGCCCTTCACAATTTAGGCGCTCATAGGGCGGTGGAAAGAATCAAGTCATTTTTCGATGAATGCCAGAAGAAATCATCTTTGCAGTTTGAGCCAGGAAGCCAGGAAATGAAGCAACTGAGACATGGATGAATGTGCACAGATCAGATTAAACAAAAGCTTTCTGACCGAAATGTCCAATTTTATAGTGAAACTTGGTGGTAACAGCATCATTCCGTGGAGAAGCTTCTTCTTCAATAACAAAGAAAACATGGGTAGATCTGATGGAGAAACGAATGCAAATAAAGAACAGTATACTGGAAGAAAATCTGCTAGGGTCTTAAAAAAAAGGCAATGAGATGAGGCTGAGGTTTATTTTTCAACATCACAACAGTCTCAAACATACAGTGTACAATGAAACGATGCAAATCAAAGAATATTCATGTTTTAGAATGGCCTAATCAAAGTCTGGTTCTAAATTCAATTTAGAATCTGTGGCAAAGCTTAATGATTTATCTTTAGAGGCCCTAACATCCAGTCTGATTGAGCTTTAGAGAGTTTAATGTTGTTGTTTTTTTCTTTTTAATATTTTTAGGCACAAAACGAAGCAGCTCCCCTCCACAACAGGTGGTGATAATATCATTGTACTCCGTATTAACATAGCAAAGCCTTCAAGAAATCATTTTCTGTGTTTGGAGAATTATTTTGTGTGAGCAACAGTCTCACCCCGGCCACCACTATGAAAATATCCCAGCTCCTCCAGGCAGAGTAAACTATTTCCCATTATCAATGGATAATTATTATCCATTGATAATAATTATCCATATTATCAATGGATAATAATAGTTTTATTATCCATTGATCATAAAACTAAATCATTTTTAAATGAATTAGTCAAGAAAACTTATTGCTATAACATTTTTCCTTGCGAAACAAGAAAAGATGGGATTATTTTATTTTGAAGGTATTTTATTATGTTTCATTACTTTTCCTAATTTTTCATTTAAGTAGCATGTCAAATAGTTTAAAAATATAGTTTTTGACACAGATTGTTAATAAAAAAAACACACAGAAATTATACAGAGCAGAAAACACTGATGATGTTTGCAGTTTGACAGTTTCCCTGAAAAGAAAGAAAACCATTTGCTGAAGCCCAAGTTCCCATGTTTGACACAGCGGCCCAACAGGAGTGGCTGGAGCTTTCCAGGAATCCCCCATGGAGCTGCTCATGTCGTCAGCCCGCCGCCTGCTTATTTTTCAAGCTTCTATTGGGACCGAACACGTGTAGCGCGGTGCCCACTCCTTTCTTCCCTCTGCACTTGTTTGGTTACATTTGTCGCCTTGCGAGATAAGAACCAGATTTAACAGTTGCAGCGCTAAGCAGCATCTGGGCGAGGGGACGCAGGAGGATTGAGCCGCTGAATAACTTCTTACAGGGGGCATGCGTGTATAGTCTGCTCTATCTCTGCAGAGTTGACCCGATTATGTTACATTTCAAGTGCTTTGTCACAGCAGAGAGGGCTGGCTATTCTGGTTTGCTTCTCCTGAGGGCCTCGGCATCTGAAGGGCGAGTTTTCTACAAGCAGGAGAGACTGGAGAGTGTTTCCAGTTACCCTCTCGCTGTTTATTCATGGAATATTTTCTGACACCTACTTACGCCATTATCGTCTTGTATTTTTGTTTTAACAAAGTCTCTGGGTTTTGCGTCTGAAAGTTCCAGCCTCGGCAGACAAGAAAATCGACCTCTTAAAAGCAAACTGTTTCACAATTAGTGATGTTTCAGCTGATGCAAAATGTATTTCTATATCATTTTTACAGATGTGCCAAACATTAAAAATTATGTACGCAAGTATTTTAGTTACCTGCATTTTGCTGTCATGTTTTATTTGACTTTCATAATAAAATTATGGCCATGAACTTTAAAACTTTTTTTGGCAACAAACAAATTATGTATTTTACTGCATACAGTTGAAATGGTGACAATCTCCATATTCATGCCATTGTTTGTTATGTTTTCGAAGCAATACTGAATAACCTTCTACCATTACAAATATAAACATTTACTACACTACTTTGGTCAGACTTAAATTTAGCTTTTCAGCAACAAACACACCAGTACCATATGATACCCCACTGGTACGATACGTACCAGTGGGGTATCATATGTCTGCTGTTAAGCATGACAGAGGACCCATGATGCTCTGGGACTTCATGAAATACCAGACAGTCTTAAGAAGAAAATCTGGTGGATTCTGCTGGTAAATTAGAATAGAATTGAATCTAGCAGGATAATGATGGCTCTCTTTTATTTTTGTGCCAGTGCTTATTTTTTATGCCAGATATTATTTCTTAATGATGAATTTTACCCCACCAAATATATATACATATAAAAATAGTGAGAGATTATGCAGTAAAAAATATACATATATATATTTTTTTAAATTTACACATCTTTACCCGCATGTGGCCAACACTCTATATCTGCTATCTTTCTCTGAATAGTTTGCATTGAAAACTTGATATTTGCAACTTGTCAATGTAATATTACATAATATAACAACATGAAATACTGACATAAGTTGACCCTCATTCAAAGATTTTAGATTATGGTTTTGCTCTAAACATACACATTAAAATAACTGAGATT
This sequence comes from Poecilia formosa, assembly GCF_000485575.1. Classification (NCBI taxonomy): domain Eukaryota; kingdom Metazoa; phylum Chordata; class Actinopteri; order Cyprinodontiformes; family Poeciliidae; genus Poecilia; species Poecilia formosa. Next base: position 359,341 of record NW_006800170.1, on the reverse strand, counting down.
TTTAGGTCTCCATCATATAAATAGTTTATTACAAACATGCAAATGGGCATTGAACAATTAGTTTAAATGATTATGCAGTGTGGCTTGCCAAAGTGCGATACAAACTCATACACACACACATATATATATGACATTACACCTTTTTATCTTCATAAGAACTTTGCACAGACTTCCAGGACTTCCATTCATTTTTCATTCATTTCTATCTTGATCCTTATCCTACACCTAAACTTAAACCTAAACTCAGATCTCAACTTAGTCCTAAACCTAATCTCTAATCCAAAACAGCAATTCTCCCAGGAGAAGCAGTGTGTCCTCACAACGTAGTAAAAACGAGCCTTACAAGGTGAGAAACCCTAAAACTACTCTGTCATACACATAGACTCTCACACACACTTTGTAAAATATTTCAGAATACAAATCAAGTACTGAGCCAGTTAATTATAAAATATGCAATATTTTGGATTAGTCATAGAAAATGTATCTAGAAGTTCTAACTGCACAACAAAATAAATAAAATGTCTGGAAACAACTTTTAGTTTTTGATTTCTGCCATCAACCATTTTTGCTCACATTCTTAAAATATTTCACAGAATCTGATTCAGTATACAAAGTCCTATTTTAAGTTTGATTAAACTACATTTTTAACTATTTGCAGAGAAAGCTTGTTTATATTTCATATTTTGTGGTAACCTATCATTTCATGCGCACTTCTGTATATGTGTGCTTTTAAGAAGCAAAATCCATCTACAGGCAAACAAGAGAGAGAGATTTTAAAAAATAGGAGAAAAAGACATGCCTGCTTTCTGGAATAGTTATTGTTCTATTGTTATTTTTTTCCCATTTTATAGATGATATGATTTTATTTTATTTTATTTTTTTTACCTGCAACATTAATAAACTGTTAAAACAGACAATAACACTATTAAAATACAGACTTACATGTCTAAGGTTATCTAAAATGTTTTCACACTTTATTCATCACTTTTTAAATTGATCAGTGGCAATGAAATTTTAATTAGTCTTCTGGGTTTTTCTGTTTCATATAAAATGATTTTCACATTTTTCTTTCATTCAAGTAGAACAAATACTGTTGACATCATCATCATCCAGGAGATAGCTAGAAAACAGCTTCTACCATGAATTTACCCACTTGTGCAATCAGAATATTAATTTTTAAAAAAGCAACAAAAAACAAATTGTGACAAGTACGGCTAGAAATGGATTCAATTTTATTTTGCCATCATGCTCAGTAAGCAGAATGGTAAAGGAGGTGAAAAAAAAATCTTCACTGAGATCACTATTGTTGGATCACTGCAGCAAATATTTCAGTTTTATATTAAGAAGCTGGATTATGAGATTGTTCTAGTTTTAGGGCTTTCACGTTCATGTGTGCTGAAGAGACAGTGCTAGTGAGCTGTGATTAAAAAAGTGATTTTATTTGTTACTTTTGGTCATTTTTTGAAAACAGATGCTTTGTAAACCTGTTGTTACACTTAGTAAATCTTGAACTGCTCATGTCTAAAAACAACATACAAATAATAAAGGCATCCATTTATTATTTGTTTCATTATCACAATTATTTTTACCGACTTCTGTTTTTCCAAACCTGGCGAGCATAGTTGTTTTGCTTGTCTCTATTCAGACTAACTCTACCATTCATGGTTTGGTGAAGTCCAAGCATTTCTCCAACAAGTAGGGATTTTTCCAATCATTTCATTGGTAATTTTCACCGCCCTCAGATTGTCATCTTGAGGCACTGGGTGCTAAAGCCAACTCAAAGACAGGGAAATAACTCTAATTCACTCTGTTTGACATTGACAGAAGTCCTCTTTCTTCTCTTCTCCTTTCTTTTCCCCTCCCCTCTTTTTTCTTTCTCTTTGCTCTCCTCACCATCTGGCGTTTGGCTCTGACCCCCTTGTCAAGGACGCAGATGGGAATTAGGAAAAGTGGACTTGTTTCAAACAATTATGGAAATTACTTTAATATCTTAAAACAAAAAGACGGAGCAATATATTTGTTTGAGATGTTGACTGTCAGCTTGAATTTCCACTCTGGTGTGTGAGCGTGTGTGTTTCTAGGTGATAAATAAACTCCGGCAAAGCATCCCACAGGTGTGTTTTTAAGGGACATAATCTTTCTGTTTAGTTGTTCTAAAAAATAAAAAATAATTTAGGTCTAACACAAGCACCTGCCTGAGGAGCAGGTTGTGACCTTCAGCCTCCAACCCTGAAATGAACACCAACTAATAGAGACCAGTCTGTTAAATTGTAATTGAATGCTACATGGCTCTCTGAACCTTTTTTTCCATAAGCACGCAGGACCGAGGCAGATGCTCCAATGACAACTTAATTTCGTCATCGAGGAGCAGCGGCGAGTGTTTCAGTTTGAGGTTCTCCTTCGAAATTCGGCTCCTATTAATGATAATTAGCAAAAGAAAAGGTGAGTCATGTCTGAGTTTTGTTTATCTTACATTTTGGATAATTTGAGACACACTTTTGCCAAAGAACAATTTAAATTTGGAAACTACCAGGACAAAGAATGTTGTTGTGTTCACCTCATATCAACTTTTAAGTTCCTCCGAGACGTTAGACTTTTGCAAATATGATTTGTATCAGTATGTGTTTTAAAAGCCCACTTTTGCCTTGAAAATATGTTTAGCTTCTTTTTTGAATTACTACACACACAAAAATTTAATTGAAAATGTGAGATTCCCAGTAATCAGTTTTTTACTGATTTAACATTAACATTAACATTAAGAAAATGTTTTGTCATTTTCTTAATGACATTTCATATTTATGCTGTTGATTTTTGGAAAAGGTAGCTATATTATTAAACTGTGTAAAGATTTAAAAGACTTAGTAGCTAAGAATGTCCTCTTTTATTTTACCAGCCAAGATGGTGCATGTCTTTATTTGCATCTATCAAGTCTGGAGTTTACACCCTGGGAATCATTTTTAATCTCAACATAAAAGGAATAATCCAACTCACCATTTTTCTTCTTTCAGAAAAGAAACATAGCAAATTCCAACTTGTTGCCCAATCAGTTGTACTTGAAAAAAATAGTTCAGCTTTTTTCTAAATTTATGCTCCTGTCATATCTTGTTTACTGGACTAAACAAAGTTTCTCTTTAGCACTTATAAATCAAACAGATTGTTATGGAAATGTCACTGGAAAATCCTAGAGAGTTTAAATATTTCTTATTTTATATTCACAGCAATGATTTCTTGCTGAGTTCAGAATTTATTTTAAAATACTAATCCTCACATATAAAAAAATTAAAGAAATAAAAAATGTATCATACATTGAGAGTAATAAATGATTATAACATAAACATAAAACAAAAAGTGCGCGGCCAGGTGCTAACATATCTTATTTTCAAAAGTTTATCTTTTATTCTGTTTACAAAATCTAAATGTTNTTTCATCTCTTAAAGCTGTAGCAAAATTATTTTTGAAAAAAATGATGTTATAAGTCTTTTATTGCTTTTTTCTGATACAGAGGGAAGCCTTTGATCCCAACATTGCCGACAAATGCTTTTGGCAGTTTTGCACAGAAAAAGGAAAAACGCGTCTAGTGGTTTTCACATTTGTTATCAATTTACTGCCGACTTATGATCAGGCTTGATTCCAGGCCTTTTAACCTGTGACTCCTCGAATTAAAGCTGCCATTATTCGTTACACATGTCTGTCAGCTCAACCGAAGAGGGGATTTTTTTCCCCCCTCAGAGATTATGGTCCTTTCATAAAATCATTTCTAAGGGGAATTTTTCCTGTAATTCAGTGTGACAGAATGATCACATCTCTGCTGGGGTGTTGTCATTCTGGATGATTTCACAGCATGAAAGTTTGTGCCATGCATCATCTTCTGCTTGTGTTAGGATTCTTCGTAGTCAGGGTACCAATAAATATTTTGCTTTTTTGATGTGATGTGTTTGTGCACAAGTTTCACGGAGAGAACGACTTGCCTAGATAACCACAACACGGCAGCAAAATGACCATGTCCGTTTAAAACACTAACATGTTTGCAATTTGTCTAAATAAACCAGTTTTATCTTTTCTTGAACAAAAATGTGGATGAAACCAGAGTTTTTGTTGCCAGCGTAGCTTATGAAACTCTAAATATCTATTCAATAAAAATGCTTGACCTGCAGGAAAACAGATAAACTACCACGTTTCCTGAGGTCTCCAAAGCCAAACATGTCATTACCTTTTTTTTTTTGTTCAGTCTGATTATGAATAATTAGAAGGAAAACTTAATTCATAAGCTATTAAGTGTTATGAATAGCAATTTCTGTGACCCTCTCAGTGGCTCTTTAAGGCCACTCTGAATGCAGCGCACAGAGCCGGCTCAGTTCTCCCTTTTTCTGGCAGTTGTAATTGAGCCTAATAGCTGCAGCACAGACATAGGGAACTTCTTTGACACCTAGACCAAATTTTCTAATGAAACGATCAAATAAGCATCATCCAGCCTGGGCATATCAAAGCCTCCGGCAGCTGGCAGCATGTCATGGGCTGACATTTGATTTTCTTAAGCACTGCCAGGCCTGTTTCCCCTCCGTGTCCTCTGGCCTTGTATTAACACTAATAATAGGGAAAGGTCTACAAGCAGAAGAGACGTTGTGATGAATGCTGGCAACTTCTGCCAGCTGCTGCGCTGGAGATGATGATTTACTTCAAGCGCTATTTATTTTCAACTCAATTTTTATTTTATTTTATTGGGATTATATGTGATAGACTAACATAAAGTAGTGCATGAATTATTTTTTTCTCTTTTTTTCAATAAAACACTCAATTGGTCTAGAATATGCAGTATTTAACTGATTGCACTCTGATCTGATTGTTAAAGAAAATTTGTGAACATCATGAAGAACAAGATTGAGCAGAAAGGTTTGGATTTGTGAGGAAATTTGAAACAGACCTGGACTAGAAAACAATGGCTGATGCAATTTTTCATCCACCATACAAAAATCAAAATTATACAACAAAACTGCAAATAGGGTCATTCACCTAAACTGATTCTGGGCAAGGAGAGCATTAATCAGAGAGGCAGTCATGATAACTCTGGATGAGCTCTTGAAATCTATCAATCAGGAAGGAACGTGTGTTGACAAAACAGCTGTTAATCATGCCCTTCACAATTTAGGCGCTCATAGGGCGGTGGAAAGAATCAAGTCATTTTTCGATGAATGCCAGAAGAAATCATCTTTGCAGTTTGAGCCAGGAAGCCAGGAAATGAAGCAACTGAGACATGGATGAATGTGCACAGATCAGATTAAACAAAAGCTTTCTGACCGAAATGTCCAATTTTATAGTGAAACTTGGTGGTAACAGCATCATTCCGTGGAGAAGCTTCTTCTTCAATAACAAAGAAAACATGGGTAGATCTGATGGAGAAACGAATGCAAATAAAGAACAGTATACTGGAAGAAAATCTGCTAGGGTCTTAAAAAAAAGGCAATGAGATGAGGCTGAGGTTTATTTTTCAACATCACAACAGTCTCAAACATACAGTGTACAATGAAACGATGCAAATCAAAGAATATTCATGTTTTAGAATGGCCTAATCAAAGTCTGGTTCTAAATTCAATTTAGAATCTGTGGCAAAGCTTAATGATTTATCTTTAGAGGCCCTAACATCCAGTCTGATTGAGCTTTAGAGAGTTTAATGTTGTTGTTTTTTTCTTTTTAATATTTTTAGGCACAAAACGAAGCAGCTCCCCTCCACAACAGGTGGTGATAATATCATTGTACTCCGTATTAACATAGCAAAGCCTTCAAGAAATCATTTTCTGTGTTTGGAGAATTATTTTGTGTGAGCAACAGTCTCACCCCGGCCACCACTATGAAAATATCCCAGCTCCTCCAGGCAGAGTAAACTATTTCCCATTATCAATGGATAATTATTATCCATTGATAATAATTATCCATATTATCAATGGATAATAATAGTTTTATTATCCATTGATCATAAAACTAAATCATTTTTAAATGAATTAGTCAAGAAAACTTATTGCTATAACATTTTTCCTTGCGAAACAAGAAAAGATGGGATTATTTTATTTTGAAGGTATTTTATTATGTTTCATTACTTTTCCTAATTTTTCATTTAAGTAGCATGTCAAATAGTTTAAAAATATAGTTTTTGACACAGATTGTTAATAAAAAAAACACACAGAAATTATACAGAGCAGAAAACACTGATGATGTTTGCAGTTTGACAGTTTCCCTGAAAAGAAAGAAAACCATTTGCTGAAGCCCAAGTTCCCATGTTTGACACAGCGGCCCAACAGGAGTGGCTGGAGCTTTCCAGGAATCCCCCATGGAGCTGCTCATGTCGTCAGCCCGCCGCCTGCTTATTTTTCAAGCTTCTATTGGGACCGAACACGTGTAGCGCGGTGCCCACTCCTTTCTTCCCTCTGCACTTGTTTGGTTACATTTGTCGCCTTGCGAGATAAGAACCAGATTTAACAGTTGCAGCGCTAAGCAGCATCTGGGCGAGGGGACGCAGGAGGATTGAGCCGCTGAATAACTTCTTACAGGGGGCATGCGTGTATAGTCTGCTCTATCTCTGCAGAGTTGACCCGATTATGTTACATTTCAAGTGCTTTGTCACAGCAGAGAGGGCTGGCTATTCTGGTTTGCTTCTCCTGAGGGCCTCGGCATCTGAAGGGCGAGTTTTCTACAAGCAGGAGAGACTGGAGAGTGTTTCCAGTTACCCTCTCGCTGTTTATTCATGGAATATTTTCTGACACCTACTTACGCCATTATCGTCTTGTATTTTTGTTTTAACAAAGTCTCTGGGTTTTGCGTCTGAAAGTTCCAGCCTCGGCAGACAAGAAAATCGACCTCTTAAAAGCAAACTGTTTCACAATTAGTGATGTTTCAGCTGATGCAAAATGTATTTCTATATCATTTTTACAGATGTGCCAAACATTAAAAATTATGTACGCAAGTATTTTAGTTACCTGCATTTTGCTGTCATGTTTTATTTGACTTTCATAATAAAATTATGGCCATGAACTTTAAAACTTTTTTTGGCAACAAACAAATTATGTATTTTACTGCATACAGTTGAAATGGTGACAATCTCCATATTCATGCCATTGTTTGTTATGTTTTCGAAGCAATACTGAATAACCTTCTACCATTACAAATATAAACATTTACTACACTACTTTGGTCAGACTTAAATTTAGCTTTTCAGCAACAAACACACCAGTACCATATGATACCCCACTGGTACGATACGTACCAGTGGGGTATCATATGTCTGCTGTTAAGCATGACAGAGGACCCATGATGCTCTGGGACTTCATGAAATACCAGACAGTCTTAAGAAGAAAATCTGGTGGATTCTGCTGGTAAATTAGAATAGAATTGAATCTAGCAGGATAATGATGGCTCTCTTTTATTTTTGTGCCAGTGCTTATTTTTTATGCCAGATATTATTTCTTAATGATGAATTTTACCCCACCAAATATATATACATATAAAAATAGTGAGAGATTATGCAGTAAAAAATATACATATATATATTTTTTTAAATTTACACATCTTTACCCGCATGTGGCCAACACTCTATATCTGCTATCTTTCTCTGAATAGTTTGCATTGAAAACTTGATATTTGCAACTTGTCAATGTAATATTACATAATATAACAACATGAAATACTGACATAAGTTGACCCTCATTCAAAGATTTTAGATTATGGTTTTGCTCTAAACATACACATTAAAATAACTGAGATTTTTAGGTCTCCATCATATAAATAGTTTATTACAAACATGCAAATGGGCATTGAACAATTAGTTTAAATGATTATGCAGTGTGGCTTGCCAAAGTGCGATACAAACTCATACACACACACATATATATATGACATTACACCTTTTTATCTTCATAAGAACTTTGCACAGACTTCCAGGACTTCCATTCATTTTTCATTCATTTCTATCTTGATCCTTATCCTACACCTAAACTTAAACCTAAACTCAGATCTCAACTTAGTCCTAAACCTAATCTCTAATCCAAAACAGCAATTCTCCCAGGAGAAGCAGTGTGTCCTCACAACGTAGTAAAAACGAGCCTTACAAGGTGAGAAACCCTAAAACTACTCTGTCATACACATAGACTCTCACACACACTTTGTAAAATATTTCAGAATACAAATCAAGTACTGAGCCAGTTAATTATAAAATATGCAATATTTTGGATTAGTCATAGAAAATGTATCTAGAAGTTCTAACTGCACAACAAAATAAATAAAATGTCTGGAAACAACTTTTAGTTTTTGATTTCTGCCATCAACCATTTTTGCTCACATTCTTAAAATATTTCACAGAATCTGATTCAGTATACAAAGTCCTATTTTAAGTTTGATTAAACTACATTTTTAACTATTTGCAGAGAAAGCTTGTTTATATTTCATATTTTGTGGTAACCTATCATTTCATGCGCACTTCTGTATATGTGTGCTTTTAAGAAGCAAAATCCATCTACAGGCAAACAAGAGAGAGAGATTTTAAAAAATAGGAGAAAAAGACATGCCTGCTTTCTGGAATAGTTATTGTTCTATTGTTATTTTTTTCCCATTTTATAGATGATATGATTTTATTTTATTTTATTTTTTTTACCTGCAACATTAATAAACTGTTAAAACAGACAATAACACTATTAAAATACAGACTTACATGTCTAAGGTTATCTAAAATGTTTTCACACTTTATTCATCACTTTTTAAATTGATCAGTGGCAATGAAATTTTAATTAGTCTTCTGGGTTTTTCTGTTTCATATAAAATGATTTTCACATTTTTCTTTCATTCAAGTAGAACAAATACTGTTGACATCATCATCATCCAGGAGATAGCTAGAAAACAGCTTCTACCATGAATTTACCCACTTGTGCAATCAGAATATTAATTTTTAAAAAAGCAACAAAAAACAAATTGTGACAAGTACGGCTAGAAATGGATTCAATTTTATTTTGCCATCATGCTCAGTAAGCAGAATGGTAAAGGAGGTGAAAAAAAAATCTTCACTGAGATCACTATTGTTGGATCACTGCAGCAAATATTTCAGTTTTATATTAAGAAGCTGGATTATGAGATTGTTCTAGTTTTAGGGCTTTCACGTTCATGTGTGCTGAAGAGACAGTGCTAGTGAGCTGTGATTAAAAAAGTGATTTTATTTGTTACTTTTGGTCATTTTTTGAAAACAGATGCTTTGTAAACCTGTTGTTACACTTAGTAAATCTTGAACTGCTCATGTCTAAAAACAACATACAAATAATAAAGGCATCCATTTATTATTTGTTTCATTATCACAATTATTTTTACCGACTTCTGTTTTTCCAAACCTGGCGAGCATAGTTGTTTTGCTTGTCTCTATTCAGACTAACTCTACCATTCATGGTTTGGTGAAGTCCAAGCATTTCTCCAACAAGTAGGGATTTTTCCAATCATTTCATTGGTAATTTTTACCGCCCTCAGATTGTCATCTTGAGGCACTGGGTGCTAAAGCCAACTCAAAGACAGGGAAATAACTCTAATTCACTCTGTTTGACATTGACAGAAGTCCTCTTTCTTCTCTTCTCCTTTCTTTTCCCCTCCCCTCTTTTTTCTTTCTCTTTGCTCTCCTCACCATCTGGCGTTCGGCTCTGACCCCCTTGTCAAGGACGCAGATGGGAATTAGGAAAAGTGGACTTGTTTCAAACAATTATGGAAATTACTTTAATATCTTAAAACAAAAAGACGGAGCAATATATTTGTTTGAGATGTTGACTGTCAGCTTGAATTTCCACTCCGGTGTGTGAGCGTGTGTGTTTCTAGGTGATAAATAAACTCCGGCAAAGCATCCCACAGGTGTGTTTTTAAGGGACATAATCTTTCTGTTTAGTTGTTCTAAAAAATAAAAAATAATTTAGGTCTAACACAAGCACCTGCCTGAGGAGCAGGTTGTGACCTTCAGCCTCCAACCCTGAAATGAACACCAACTAATAGAGACCAGTCTGTTAAATTGTAATTGAATGCTACATGGCTCTCTGAACCTTTTTTTCCATAAGCACGCAGGACCGAGGCAGATGCTCCAATGACAACTTAATTTCGTCATCGAGGAGCAGCGGCGAGTGTTTCAGTTTGAGGTTCTCCTTCGAAATTCGGCTCCTATTAATGATAATTAGCAAAAGAAAAGGTGAGTCATGTCTGAGTTTTGTTTATCTTACATTTTGGATAATTTGAGACACACTTTTGCCAAAGAACAATTTAAATTTGGAAACTCCCAGCACAAAGAGTGTTGTTGTGTTCACCTCATATCAACTTTTAAGTTCCTCCGAGACGTTAGACTTTTGCAAATATGATTTGTATCAGTATGTGTTTTAAAAGCCCACTTTTGCCTTGAAAATATGTTTAGCTTCTTTTTTGAATTACTACACACACAAAAATTTAATTGAAAATGTGAGATTCCCAGTAATCAGTTTTTTACTGATTTAACATTAACATTAACATTAAGAAAATGTTTTGTCATTTTCTTAATGACATTTCATATTTATGCTGTTGATTTTTGGAAAAGGTAGCTATATTATTAAACTGTGTAAAGATTTAAAAGACTTAGTAGCTAAGAATGTCCTCTTTTATTTTACCAGCCAAGATGGTGCATGTCTTTATTTGCATCTATCAAGTCTGGAGTTTACACCCTGGGAATCATTTTTAATCTCAACATAAAAGGAATAATCCAACTCACCATTTTTCTTCTTTCAGAAAAGAAACATAGCAAATTCCAACTTGTTGCCCAATCAGTTGTACTTGAAAAAAATAGTTCAGCTTTTTTCTAAATTTATGCTCCTGTCATATCTTGTTTACTGGACTAAACAAAGTTTCTCTTTAGCACTTATAAATCAAACAGATTGTTATGGAAATGTCACTGGAAAATCCTAGAGAGTTTAAATATTTCTTATTTTATATTCACAGCAATGATTTCTTGCTGAGTTCAGAATTTATTTTAAAATACTAATCCTCACATATAAAAAAATAAAAGAAATAAAAAATGTATCATACATTGAGAGTAATAAATGATTATAACATAAACATAAAACAAAAAGTGCGCGGCCAGGTGCTAACATATCTTATTTTCAAAAGTCTATCTTTTATTCTGTTTACAAAATCTAAATGTTTTAGTTATTATCAGCCCAACATCAATAAAGGAGCCTGGCTTGCTGAGGCTTCAAGTCGTGGGAAAAATCCTCTATTGAGCTTAGTTGATTCATTGGATTCATAAATCTAATGACTTCAGTCAGATTTGCTAAAACGTTTGTACTTTCTACTACCATTTTAGTTATTTTTTTTCTTTTTACATTTTCTACGTCTAATTAGCTTCTGAGCATGATTTCCATGTTCTGTGCTTTTCACTATCTTATTATTTTATCTTTTGCTGTGTTTTGTAACTTTTATGTTTTTTTTGTTCCTAAATTAAATTCATTTAAACATGCTGTAGCATTCAAGTTGTTGTCATATATATTGAAAAATGTTCATTACATTTACTGAGAATGAAGCTGAGCTGCATGGAAGGAGACCCTGTTTAGTAATATATAAATATATATATATATATTTAGCGAATCTCACTTTTCAGCGATTATGAAGGTTTGTAGCAGTTCCTGTCTCTACAAAAGAGCCTATATTATAATAACTTATGACTGAAAAAAATAGTAGCAATATAAAAAAACGCATGAATTAGAAGATTTTCCCTGCTTTTCAAAGAAAGAAAAAGTGAGTGAAAATGGGTGATGAAGGAAAAAACACCTGGATAATCAAATCCAATAATGCCTAAATGTAACTAAAACGCTGATTAAATGGACTGAACAAGGGTCAATTTTAAAGTTGCTGTACAGACTCAATTTGGACAAATTACATACACAGAAAAGTCTCATTTTCAACTAATTTTTCTAGTTTTATGTTTAAGTTTAAAGTTTGAGCTTGGTGCATTTTTAAAATGTTCTTTTTAAAGGAAAAGATGAATTTCACACACCACTGTGCACACTCCAATAGCACGCTCTACATTTGTATATTTTGGTACAAATTATTTGTTCTAATGGCCACAGATGTAAATCTATTCTTTATCATTTTGATAGCTTTAATAATGTGTTGTTTGATAATAGATTCAGCATTTTTTGTGTACAATAAGGTGACAAAGCAGCCAGGGGGAGCTGTGTTTACAGAGGAGAGAAGGAAACGGCGCTGGGGATTCTCTCGGCATGTCTGTCTGGTCCAGGTATTATTATTATTATTATTTCAGTCATAATTACACAAGTATTTTCAAATATTAAAATGTGGTGGACATGTCTTCCCCACAAATCTTCATCGTAACATTAATTTTATGTAAAGAGAATTTGTAAGTAACTTAGGGGAGAAAATAAAATTAAAATGATAAAAATGTGATACTTTTTTAATGCCTACCATTCGCCTAGTAATATTTGTTTTTCAAATTAAAAAAAAACATAAGAAGAAATAACAAAATAAAAAATATTTTAGTCACTACCTAGTAGTTTTTAAACTTATAGTGTATAGTCTGTAGTGAAGTTTAAGAAGCACGAAACGTCATATTATAAATCATTATTATGAAGATATTAGCAATACTTATTTTGTAAAGACATAAAGGCAACAAACTTTTTGCTTTATATTGAATTTGAGTAACACATTAAGCCTAAAAGTGTCAAATATCACCTTTAAATAGAAACATTCTAATTTCATGTAATTTAGAAAAACGTGTTCTTTTTCTTCCTTTTTTTCTTAAAAGGACCAAATATGTTTATGCTTTATTCACTGATGTGATTTCTTAATCATAAAGTAAAATAACTTATATTGAGTTTATTCATGTTGGGCCAATTCACAACATTTTTTTTTTTTTTTTTTACAAAAACTCCATTTCAAATCAAACACACAGACTGATTCCAAGTCCATTACACACATTGCTAATTGATTCTAGTTATCAACAATGCAGTCAGGTTCAGTTGATTATTCAATCAAGTGTATAAATATTGTATGTTTTGATTTGTAAAAAGTACTGACTGCTGTGATAGACAATGGATTAAGTTAATGTTTAATCTTTTGTGGAGCATATTACACACACATTTGCAAGTTTTGGACAGAAAAAAGTACATTTGTGTGGTTGATTAGCGTTTGCACTGTTACACTGAGGATCCTGCAGTTTTCTCTCCCAGACTGTTTTTGTCTATCATAATAAAACAAAGGTGGAATGTGTTTGGCTAAAATATGAGATAATATGAGAAAAGAAAATCTAGAACTGAACTTTTCTAAAACTGTGCACTCCTAATAGCCCCATAATTGAAGCGCGGGACCCCAGAGGGCCCGACTCCTTTCAGGTCAGCTGCAGACAGGAGCTGCCAGACCCATGCACTACAGGCTAATTATCTACGTTTAAACATTTCCTGGTTTAAAGAACTTAAATACCGGGACAGCAATCACACAAACAATAGCCTCTCAGCTAAATGAATGAATGAATGAATGAGGAGGTTAAAAAAACTGAGAAGAGTCCTAAAGCACACGACCTGAGAGAAGCCTTTGAATTCCTCACTTTAAAAGGTTTATTATATTGAGCCGTATCAACGCTGATCACTCAGATGTTTATAAACTACTGCAATATTTCTGATATCTATCACGCTTTTTTTATTATTCGCGTGCTCTTTATTGGCCATGTCTCAAATGAAAACCCATAAATTCCTTCATTCACTTCTAAATTAAATTTTGTAACAGATAACATTTCTCAACAACTTTGTCATGTTTTTGAGGATAGCTACATCCCTGATCTGTGCATCCAGTTTTCTTCTTTCTTAAGCTGCTGTCTCACCATGAATGTTTGCATGTTGAAAAACATGTTATGCTGCTCAAAAAATAAGGAAATAATGGGGATTAAGTGAAACATCAAGTACTTTCATGTCACTAAAGTATGTATTCTGAATAGTGTGTCCGTTGACATCAGCTGAGTGGAATTCTGATTAGCTGTTACTTGCTACGATGTCATACTGTTGTTTTTGCCATATTTATAGATCACTTGTCGCCCTGGTAATAAAATATCATGGCTCTCAAGAGTTCAGAAAAAAATAAACCAAATTATCTAAAAGGTAGGTCACGCCATCAGTTTCTATTTCAAGCACTTAGCAACTCAAGGTGAATGAATGTTTAACAAAAAAAGTTTTAAAAAATTTGTAAAATATTGCCAAAGTTATACTAATGTTACAATTGGTTCATTGCTGCATCATCTGAGTAAATGCTGGAATGAATGAAGACATGAACCTTCAGAAACACATAAAGGCAAATAAAAAGTCAGCCATCTTTCACCGGAAGAACATTTCGAGAATTAAACAACTAATGTCAGAGAGAGAAATGTAATGTTTATTACATTTTCTCAAATGTTTTGTATTTAATTACTGTATTACGGTGTGATGTGCTTATTGCTGAAACATGCTACACAAATAAACTTCACACTTGACTTGAGAGCTGTGAAATAGTCCAAAATATTAATTAGATGTAAATGTCTAACAAAGCTATGCTAATCTACCTCATGTGGTGATCGTCACATGAGTTAGCATTGGAAGCTAATGCATAGGAAGGTAATGCTGGAGTGTTATTTACTTAAGGCTGTGTATCTTATTACACCATTGTAACATAATCTAGATGCACAAGTGTGTGACAGAGGGATAAGTTATCCACAAGCTATTTTTGGATTGCAATAATGCCTTTATGCAAAGCTGGCCTGAAGCATAAGAGAACTTTGTCGCTCTCAGTTTAGCCCCCTGCTGTACAAACTGGAAATTGCACCAAATATAATTTTGTTTTGATTGACCTTAAGTTATGAGAATAGAACCTTGATTGAGGTAATTTTCTTAAATGTCTTGATTGTCATGGAAACTGTTAGAGGTTATAAATAGATCAGTGAATCACAGCCTTGACTTTTACTATCTTGTTGTTGGCTTCATATTCTTTAAACTGAGTAAATTTCAAAATAGGATTACATTTTCACTAAAGCATAAGCTGTTTGGGGACCCTTTTGGATTTACTTTTAAAGCTTTACTTTAGAGTAGTTGTTCTCCAAACCCTAAGAAAACTTCTTGAAACTTCAGTTGAATTTGTGTCTATAAAAAGCTAATATGTTTAAATACTTTATAAATGGGTAACTCTCTCCTGTGCAGTTTCTTTACTTTAGTGACTGGGACATAGACCGAGTCCTGTTACACACTTATGGCCTTTGTGAACCAACTTCTTACATCAATTAGATGTACACGTATTCCTACTACAACTCACTTCTTTCAAATAATGGCATCATGAACAGACTGCAAATGTTCTACAGTATTTGTGTTGAAGCAAATACACAACAAAAAACTGTAAAACAGCGAGTCGTAAAGACAGGATTGGATATTTTTCTGCTCCAACACAACCCAATAAAAATAATTAGTTAATTAACAGGCCTATGGAGAACCAACTTTGTTGCTCCAGCCTGGTGTGTTTGAGCAGGGACACATCTAAAAGTTTCAGATCTCTGGGCCCTGAGAACTAGAGTTGGGCTTCCTTGTTGAGAACCATTAGAAGCCAGATGAGTTTCAACTTTCCCATTGTGAGCAGCGTCATGGAAATCAGTGTTAAAAGTCATCATCACAGATAATTTATTTTATGGATCCTATTCTGCTCTAGACTTTAAAATAGTATTGTCTGTGCCCAAACAACTGAAAATAAATGACTTGTTTGGCATCATAATCTTCCATTAGACAAAGAGGCAGTTGTGGAATATTATGAGATTATCTGCAGGTGCAACGTCTCCTGCTGAATGCCGGCTTGTCTGGAACATAAATATTTTAAACTGCAAACCCCCTGAAGCTGTTTACACGTATTGTTTGACCCAGGTGTGGATGTCTAAGGCCCTTTATAAGGGGAGACTGACCCACCTGGTTTGTTGAGTTGATTTGCAGCATGATGCAAACAAAACAAAGTCGCGTAAAGGTCAGCTTTCCAAAATTCATTTAACTTTCTTTTAAACAGATATAGAAGATTTTTTTTATTTTATTTTTTTAAATAAAAGGTTATTTTCGATGCATATTTTTCACTGTCATCCATTGTGGCCACACCAAACTTAAGTGTTATGTTCACACATCTCCACTGTGTGTCTCCATGCTGAGCCCACAATAGGCTTAATGAATAGACGCCAGGTAGATAAAAGAGCCGCTCTGCACAGCGCTCACCTCACCGTCTGTCAGAGATCATCATGAATGTCCCATCACTATTTTTCTCGGCATTGACACACACACACACACACGCACACACGCGCACACGCACACACACACCCACACACACACACACAACTAAAGTAAATAATCCTTTTCATCAGCCAGAGCCAGATTCTCAGTAATCAGCATCCTAGTATAGGATGCTGCAAACCAGTATCACGCTACGGTAATTTGGATTCTAATTAAAAAGGTCTCGGACGGTTTACTCAAATGATCACTTGAAACTGATGCTGCAGATTAGAGCTGCAATGCCTCGTTTAACCTTTACGTGTAAGGCCTTTGTGATTTAAGCTCTCGCTACTCAGGGAACATGATGTGTATGGAAACAGAGGAGTTACGTGACAGCAGACAATGAGTGTTTAAAAAAAAATAAAACTTTTTTATGTAGTGTTATAATCTACTCAGTCTTTTTCTTTTGCTTAAAATTGTTTTAAAAAGTAATACTACCATGCTGAATACCCAGAAGTTAACTTAAATTCCTAAAAGATAAGGACTAAATTAAAGAAATTGTGTAAAATGAATCAATTACATTTATTTTTAAAACAGTTGCAAACTTCAGAGCCTCATGCTTTTCTCACATTCTGATTGGTCTGAAAAATGAGTCATAAAACATTTTTTTTCTTGCAATAAGATATGAATAAGACAGAAAAATAATAAACAATCAGCCACCAAGTATGAAATATTCCCATTCATTTTGAATTGTCTTGTTGCAGATGATTCCACTTTATACCTGAAAAAGTCAAGTTAAAAAAACAAATAAAAATACGAAATCACAAAGGAGTGAAATTATCAACACTAGCCAGCTCCTATTCATTTTCAAAACACCTAAAAAAGTTGCTCATTTTATATTCAGAATTGCTGAAACAGAACAAAAAATGCAGTTCTTTTGTAAACATGCACTGAAACGCACAGTATGAATAAGACTTTATGCACTGCAATACAAATGTTTTTATTAGAATACATTTATTTAGCCCTAGCATTTCCTGAATAAATAATTTTACTTTTTGATTATTTATACTTCACTTAGTAGTCAATGATCTGCTGCTAAATGATCTGCTGCTATACTTGGGGACAAACGTATTTGTAACACGAAGATCTGTCTCTGTTACCAACTCTTTAAAATGGGAAAGAGAACATGGCATTCAGATATGTGGTGACCCTCATGATTCAAGAAATGGAAACATGAAAACAATAATGATATATTACAGATAATTACAAAGTTGTAAAAACATGGAAATGTGGAAAATGTGGAAATGTGAAATTGATCAAAGCTCTTTGTTTTCTTTCGCTGTAGCAAAAAGTGATATCTGGGGTCAAGTATTCATGACATTAGTTCATTGTAAGGCCTAATTCACAGCTTTTCAATTGATTCTGGAATACTAGAAAAATGATCATTTGTAATAATTTAGTCTCCTTTTGTTTGTTTTCATGTTTTCAAACATCTTTACTGGTTTGATATTTGATAATTGTTTTTTTTTTATATCAGCTTACTACTTCCTGTGCTCATCATCATAACAACACTGTTTCTTCTGATCTCTGATCTGTTTGGGTGACCTTCTGCTAAAGCCGAGTGCTTTGTGTTCCCACCTGGCCCCAGGTAAGCTCCCTGTCCGGTGAGCAGTAAACAAGCTCTCCATTGGCTTGTCTGCTCCACTTAACACCTGACATCCCCCCTCCATGCTGACCTCAGACCTCTGACCCCAAACTGACAACCTGGGAGGCGTCTTTGGAAACTTTCTTTTCTCCGCTTGCTCCCCTTTTCTTCTCAGCCACTTGCTGAGTGCTGCAGAGTGAGACAAGGTGAAAGGTATCCTGAGAGCGAGGGGTTTGGATGGGGAGGGGGTGCAGGTGTTCATGCCTCCACACCTCTCAAGTTCAAAAGCCATTGAGTCCTTTGCAGCCAGGTAACGTTCAACAATGTGTCACCCACCCCCCACCCGGAGGCGACACTGTCAGAGGGCTTCAAGGAGGCACAGTCACCCATCCTCTTCCACACACCGGGAATAAAAATATACCTATTACCCCAGCTGCCAACACTTGCATATACATCTAATAATATTCAATAACATCTGTCATACAAGTATCTGCAAAAATGCACGAGAGACTTGTGCTAATCTAACAAAACACTCCAAGAATCTAAACTTGTCACATTTGCCTTAATCGTGTCCAGTATTTCTCAGCTCCCGCAGCCATATGAGTTCAAAAACTGGAGCCAGTCCAAGCATTACTGGTAACATTAGTGTCAGTAATTTAATGCGCAGGTGTGAATGGATTCTCAAACAAGCTGAGGAGGCTCCCAGCAAGGCCCCGTTCAGCACTGCCAGGATCAGCGGCGGGTTTAAATAAATATGCCGCTGAGCAGACATGTCGGCAGCTGGGGCCCCGGTATGGCTGTCGCTGTTTGTGTTGTGGCTTTGTGTGGTCACTGATGAGAAAGCAGAGGGACGCTACTGTCCTCGCTGCGAGAAGACAAGTAGAGGAAAGAAGCTAATGGAGGAAACAAGCAGCACCTGAAGACACCTTCTGAGCAGATGCATATAAAACCTGATCATGTTCTGGAAAGGGTAGTTCTGGATGAGAGCCTCTTTTTGCCACCCCACGCAAAAAACATGCACTCGGGCCATCTAAGCCTCTCCTGCACAAGAGAGCTAGAGTTTCGGAAGCAGTAAGAACTAAAAAAATTATAAACTACTGACTGGTATAAGAAGACAGAGAGAGATGGAGACATAAATTTATTGAGATTTCAATTATATATATATTTTTTAAAACTGTCTCCTTTTTCACATTTTGCAGAACCAGGTTTCATCTTTGAGAAGCTTGTTATTGTAATTGTCTAACGCAGTCTAATTTGGTCAAAATGCATTAAATAAATCATTAAATATGTTTTTTTTTTGTCTTTTACAAAAATAATAAAAGTTTCACGAATCTCAAATTCTGTCTTAAATAATTCATGTATTGTGCAAACAAATTTATTAAAACCAGAAAGTTTTCATAAACTTTGTGTTGAATAATAAGCAGCAAATACAAATCAATCCTTGCTGAGTGAACATGTAAAAAAAAATTAGAGAAAACGTTTAGTTTTATTGGTAGCTGATTTATACATTTGATCTAATTAATATCATGAATAATAACAACAATTAATTATGGATATTTTTTCCATTATTATGACTGCAATATTGAATGTGTTATTTTATTTTACCAAATAATATAATTATTATTCTGTTTTAGATGATAGTAGATTGTACAATTTTGTTAAGTTATTTTGTAAATACTGTGGTATTTTTAGGTTATCTTACCTTGAGAACGGCATATTGTTCCATGCCTGCTACTTACTATGTAGTGTCATTTTTATTTTTCATAATAAATTCTAACACTTACTTATTTTTTAGATTGCTGAATCTTGAACTTCAAGTCCTAAATTGATGAATAATACAAATGTTTTTGAATCTAAAAGGTAAAGCAACAACCTGTAACGCTGAAAGATTTTTAGTTTCTTTGCATGTATGTCCACCAAGAAGTGTGTAAATAGCCAAACTGTTGCTGGAAACTGCACAAACTGAAGAGAAACATTTTTATTTAAGGATTGGACTTGAATGACAAGATGAAAGACGAGTAGAAAAGGCAGTGGAAATGAAAGCCTGAAAGATGTGAAAAGTGAAATTCCAGGCGCAGAGAAGACAAGAGCTGCTGCTGTCTGTCGGCAGCAGAGTGGGGAGTCAATTAGGAGGTTAGCTGTGCCAGATGAGATTGTTCAGGAATGGTTTATGGATTGAGAATTGAGCAGAGGAGGGCCAACGGAGGAAGATCAGTTTCAGTGTTTCTTTCCAAGCTGCCACTGCGCCCTCATGGACGTCTTGAAAGCTGTTGGGGGGTGGGGGAGAAATGCCAGAAAAGTTAATTCCTTCAGGCACGCTGCCAGAGAGGAGAGTGCCCCTGTAAGTCCTGCAGTAAATCCTGTGGATTCATACTGAGCTGCAGAGAAGACACCTGCAGGATATATGATACTGTATATTTCTTGTCAGCCTTTGAGCTCAGGTACAAAACCAACACTGCGCATTAGCTCAGCTTTAACCTGCAGAGCAGCTTTATCATCACTCTGTTTTGCAGTGTCAGTCCTGTGGGGAGTCTGCATAATGGTGAACTTTGTTTTGGCAGGAAGGTTTGTTTTTAAATATTGTAGTTTCAAAGACCTGAGAGGAAACGTCGATTTTATGTCCGCATCCTTTTTTGTTTGTTTTTCACTAAGCATGAGACTGGATGCCATCTGTTCATAGAGGCAGCATACAGACTGATATAGTGTATATTAAAGGTGTCGTGTTTTTATTGTTTCATTAACTATTTCAGAATAAAATGCTGCACTCAAAATGTTGTTCTGTTGACCAATTTATAAGCAAAACTCCATCATTTTCACTGATAACTTCCTCCTTTTCTCTTCAATTGTTATATGTCAGACAACAAGGCAAAGTGTGAACTTGTAGCTTTGAGCTGTGAGTTATACACACAGGGCAAGGAGTGCTGATGAGATGGTTAGTGTCAACATGTCAGAGGTCAGATCCCCCCTTAACCGGGTTCCTTCAGTAGGAGGATTTAGATAAAAAGGAGGCAGGATAACAAATATGGATCTCTTTGTAATGTTAACCAACAATATTTATGTCTGATCTTAACTCTGCTCTGTTATCAAGAACAGGGTGCAGAAAATGTAAGAATAAGGTGTGTCTTTTTCATTTTTTTTTTATAAATGTTTCCCTGTTTTAGGTGTACTGTAGATATAACATACCAAACAGGTTCTCTTTTGCCGCTGTCTAAAATGGGCTTCCATAACAAAAATATATTTTAAAAGCCAAATATAACAGCAATATCTGGGGCAACTGTGATTTAAGAGGTAGGTTAAAAAGTGGAAGGTGGTAGGTTAATTTTATAAAGGATTAAGATTGGCTAACTTGTCTTTGCATCAGATTTATCGCCCAACAGATAAGGTAGAAGGTGGTGTTAAGATATTGTCATCATCACTACTTTTACTGTTGCACTCGAGTCCAATTGACATTATTGTACTTTAGATCACTTTATTTTATTTTTATTTTTTTACATTAGCCAGCAATTGGTGAATCACCTTTGGAAAACTATATCTGGAAAACTTTTGCTAACCTGAACACACTTCCTCACATGGTGTTCACACATTTGCAGCTACATCTTGTGACACCACCAACCGTGCCAACATTTACAGCCTTTACTGTCAGCTGATCCAACCACAGCAACCCACCAGCTGTGAAAAGTGTCGCCCCTATAAGCTCCTGCCACTGACTGACAGTAGCTTTAATGTTTGATGAAGGACCAGGGATGAACCAAAGGCTAGACTCCCAGAGTAAGCGATGCAGGGAACACCCAAACCTCCTGCTATTGTTATCGCCCTTGGCTGCCCTGCTATTCATAGAGCGGAGGATAGGGTTCTTCAGTCCCGGGCTGAAAGTTTCACATAGGAGAGACACACAATGAAGCCAGGATAGCAAGGATTACCGTGGCCTTCAGATCCACACCTGTGGTGGCCCTGCACAGTCACACAGAGGACTCCACATTCAATGTTACATCTGGAGATTAAATGAAAGGCAATGTAATTTTTTACAGATAAAATACTACATTTTTAAATTTGTTATCTTATATTAATTAACTAAACAACTCAAGATACTACAGCTGAAGCCAGATACCTAGCTGTGTGTGCTAACATTTCAGATAATTATAACCAGAATCAAATTCGTTTCTTCAAGATTTATGTCTCACAATAATAGTTAAGGGCTAAAATTTGAACCTCATCTCTGCTGACCAGGCTTCAAATGGCCATACTCTATCCATGCCCTGCACCATATTATCATTTGTACAAAGGACAGTGAAATACCTGACACTCAGGGACAAAAACATGTAATTATATGGAACAGCATCAGTACAGCCCAAATAACATTGCTTGAGGAACTGAGCAAAAAGTGATTATCTGGGAAAAAAAAGCAACTAAAGATATGATCCTAAGGATCCCAACAAAGAAACCTCTATACCCTTAAGTCCTCTCCATGAACATCACAAATAGGACTTTTGATTAAATTTTTTTGCTCATTTGGCAATATTTTCTACTTTTGCCTTTGATGAATGGTTTAGAGTTTTATGTCAGATACAGCTTCCCTTTATAGACCCTAATTCTTGATTTATTTTGTAATCTGTTTCCTGTCCACTCACTCCCTGCTTTCCTTGTTTCATCTGTTTTGTCTATTTTGGTCTTTTACTTTCCTGTGTTTTATCATGCTCTGTTTCATTCCCCATCTTTCTCTTTTGTGTTTATCAGTCATTCTAGTCTTCCCAGTTTTCTCTCATTTCTCCTCCCACAGCTTCATCCTGTAATTAAACTCCCATGTTTTGCATCCAGTAACCATCCAGTTGCATATAAGCAACTGTTTTGCTGCACTCATTTTCAGTTCCTCCTGAAGCAAGTGTTGTCTTTTTTATTGTTTTGTAGTCTTTTTATGTTTTCTCATTGTTATTGTTGCAATATACATTTCTGTTTTTTAATTAAATATCCACTGCACCATGATTCTGCTTTTTGCTTGCACTTGTGTCCTCCACAAACCCAGACAAAACAAACAATACAGAGTTTTCATTGGTGCTAAATAAACTCTCACCTTATTTGTAAGACCCTTAGCTACATTTGTTACAGACAATGTAAACCTAGTTTTTCTGGATTTGTCCCAGTGGGTTCATTTCTTTCAAAAGGCTCTCCAGTGAGTTTAATCTGGCCAAGAAGAAACAAAGCAGATCAGGAAACAAAAACAAAAACCTTTCCTCAGAGCTCCTCTCCACCCTGTGTCTTTGTATCAGTTTTAAGATTAGTCACTGGATACCACAGATGTTAATGAATCCTGTTTAAATGAATATTATGTGTCATCAAATCCCCTGCTGCAAGATTTAATTCCCACACCCCAAA
Organism: Poecilia formosa; assembly: GCF_000485575.1. Taxonomy (NCBI): domain Eukaryota; kingdom Metazoa; phylum Chordata; class Actinopteri; order Cyprinodontiformes; family Poeciliidae; genus Poecilia; species Poecilia formosa. The sequence goes on along the minus strand of NW_006800170.1, from coordinate 336,082 downwards.
AAGCATAAAGGTTGAAAATAAACCTCCCAGACCTGTCAAAGAGCCTGTAAGTGGTGTTAAGTCCTGTCAAACGAACAAAAAGGAGGAAAATATTTTTCACAAGCTCCATCGCAGCGATTATGTTTCAGTTGACATTCTCCCTCGATACACCTGAGACAGGTGACTTTTTGCATGGAGGGGATTAACTGTTATGGTGTTTGAAGAGGTTTCTATTGTTGAACGCCAGGAATATTAATAACCCAGGAGTTGGCATCGCTGACAGGGGAAGACATTGGTAGATACAATGACCACATTATTTCCCATCACAATAAATGAATCCGTAACACACAGTAGGGTTCCCTCAGAGACGTCGCTATGTTCCACTGCTGAACACCACATTTCTACATATGGCTCAATAATTCAGATGATAACTGGTTCAGTTTAATTGCAGCATAAAAGATTCAAGGTGTCCCTTAAGTGCAGCACATCAGGTGCCACTTATATAATGACAGATGGCTGTTTGTTGGCTTGGGTGTCACATAGGGAGGCTTTGTCATATTCACACTTCCCCTTGTTGGGAGAGGGATCAAGTTTTTCCTCCCTGTACAGTTTCTCTTTTTCATTCACCAACTGTGACAATGATGAATTATTGAGACGCAGAAACTGATGAAGGAACAGCCAACATTCATCTTGCAAATGTGTTGCATGTGTTAGACTCAAAATAAGTTCAATAAAGAATTAATGGTTTGCATTTACAGCCAAATGCATTTTGAGCATGCTAGCTATCACCAGGAGTACATTGCTGTGCAAAAGTATAAATATCCCTTGAATTTCTATGTAGTTTTTGAGTTTTAGCTGATATATCAAGACAGTGTAGTCCAAAATGTTGAAGTAGTTGGTCTTAATTGTGCTCATTAAGGATTTCAAGATTTAGATTTTTAGAAAAGTGGGATTTCTATTTAGCCACCTTTACTCTGATTGCACTTGTTAAAATCAAGTGCAACCAATTACTTTAAAGGGGCAGTAATGTGTATTTTCCAGGTATATAATCATTTTATAGTACAATCAAGTAACTGTGTCACCTTCAGTTATACCATGCTGTATATTTCAAATATGACTTAAAAGATATTTGACTTTGCAAATTAATGCCATGAAATTTGGTCTCTGCCTCTTTAAGAAGGTCCTGCTCTTTCTGACACTCTACCTTCAGGACGTCATCACAACATTTCTCCATTAAGTCTTTAACTATTTGATATTTTGCCAATCCTAAAAGAATCCTGCTAAATGCTGCGAATTACTTGAGGTTGGGGTGATTCGCCTTATAAGCCCACAGCTAATCCTACAATGGAGTGGTCCAGATTTGGCCAACAATCTACGTTTAAGTTGACTAAAACATAAATTGAGAAAATAGTTTCTTTACATCTATATGAAATATTTGTGTGAGATGAAAAGGAATTAAATTTAGATGTAAATGACATTTACGTACACTGAATAAAAAGACACACGCCTTTTTCTTCACTGTCTGAAGTTAAATCAGACTAAATTTCCAAAATAATTACCAAAATTATTTATATTTGCTAAGAGTCACAACATCTGTTTTAACTGAGTATACTTTTATTTGAAACAATTTAAGATGAACTCTCATATTCCACCTTTCTACACATCAAAGATCTGATTAGATTTCCTATTATAGTCATTTTGGTTATTATGTTATACCTAATAGATCTAATACAGCTTTATTCTACTTAGTGTAATAATTTTTTGGTATATTCAGGTTGCAAAATACATACCAAAGCATTGCTGGTGGGGGTTTCACATGAGAAAACTTCCTGTTGAATGAGTGAGCAGAGTGAACCCACACATCATGTTTGGAGTTCTCTACATTTCCTGTCTCTAACTGCAGAATAATTTTTTTAAAAACAGTTGACTTAGCTTAACAAAGTTGTGTGTGAATACTTAAAAAGGGGAAGCACCTGCTCATTTAGTTAATGAGCTGCAAAAAACATCACTCTGAGGAAAACAAACAGACATTGCATAGTGTTTCAAGACATACTCATCTGTAATAAGACCGCAATAGTATAAAAAGTAAATATCAGCACTTATGCTTTTGTTAAACCACCAGCAACGACTGGCTGAGGCTGCTTTCTGGGGCCGTAAATCAAGCGTTTCCACACTTTGGCTTTCCACTGGAAAAATAATGAGGGCATATGTGAGGCCTGAGGCAGAAATATCAAGGAGTACGAGAAACGGCCAAGAGATACAGAGAAGTGAGGGTGAAACTAAACTGGTGCCATTGGTGCCAAAAGTGAAAGGGAAGTAAGACTGCTGAGGGTCTATGTAGTCTGGGAGGTGTTTTAAAACACATTAATGTTAATACTTTTACAAAATATGCTCAAACATGTTTATGTTTTTAGTACCCACATTCATTTGCTGTCTGGATAGAAGGAGAGGTAGGGCACAGTCATTGCTGTGAGGTTGGTGTAAAGCTCTTACGACCCTTGAGGTGTTCAGAAAAGTCATTCAGTGACCTTTTTAAAAGAAAAGGAAAATTATATTTGTTTTAATGTGGGAAAATAATGAAAATATGGTGCTTTTTAAAACATATAGGAGTATGTTTCCTATCTGAGCTCCGTAGTTTTGTTTGGTGAGTAATTATGCAATCAAAAATGTATCACTTATCACTCAAAATCAGATACATACACTGAAGCAATAACTGCTGCGATGTGTCAAAATAAGGAAAAACTTTCAGGCGTATGAATACCAAGAGTTGATCTATAAAAGAGGAAGCTGCCAACATAAGCGTTGCGCTCTTGCAACCCACAGATGTGATTACAATTACATATTGTAATTATTGTAATTACTTTGTGCTCCAGGCAATATTCTAATCAATAAGTGGCATCTGTACCGACTTCACACTATAAGGGTCCATTCACACCATTCTTGTTTAGTCAGCTTTAATCAAACTCTAGTTCGTTTACCTAGAAAGTCTGGCTTGTTTTGGGGAGGGACTCTATGCAGACCACAAACATGAACACTTGTCCACCTAAAATCCTAGGTCTTGGTTTGGTTGAAGTCAACTCTGGTGTGGTTCAAATGCATTATGTGAATATCAAGCAGAAAATCGACTAAAAAGCAGGGGATTCTGGGTAAATACACCTAAAACAAATGCGTGTCTAGCACTACAGAGAAGGTCTTCTACCAAAGACAAAACAAAATCTATAACCACTAAAATGTCATGCCGCTCCATTTTGTTTACAAGTTGAGCTCATGTCTCCATCAAATGTTTTTTGTCGTTTTCTCCAGTGGTTCTTGGTGCAGCGCCACCACAGGTGAGGGAGGGAACAGGTTTTTCAAAGGGTTTGATTCATTTGACACAGTGCAGCGTGAGAGTGAAACACACCAGCTGAAAATTTAACAAATGTTGTTTTCCCAATCAAACCGAGTCTACCAGACTGTTAGGTGTGAAAACACCTTAAGGTGTTTGAAATTTCTTCGGAGAAACAGGAAATTTCTCAGTTTAACCCCAAAGATCATAAATATTAAAAAAAAAGTAATTTGGGCAAAATAACTAAACATTATATGTAAACTTGGCCTTATTACCAGACAGTATTATTCCTTCCTTCAGCTTGAGACCAACTGCGATGGTAATGGTACGTCTTTCACACGCCTCTCATTGATCCTGTCTCCGATGATCGATGAGGTGACTTGAGGATGGAATTGGCCCGGGCCGCGTCACCCTCTGCCATCTTCCAGCACCTTTGGCTCACACATCTCTGATCTGGAAACCCAAGACCAGGGACCACAAAGGGCTCTGTAAAGCATCTTACCCTTCCCTCTCAGTATAGTAATTAACCTGCCTCTCACCTCCCTGTCCAGCAGCGTCTTCAGAACAGCTTGGCAATCATCAGACACTTCACACAACAGCCTGCGCTCGGGAACCTGACCCTCACGGCTCCTTTTCTTCTTTTGTGACACTTTTCTCTGTGGCACTTCTCTTTCCAAATTATGGCAGCCTGCCATGCCTCGCACACGCAATGTCATCACATTCTGTAATGGCCGCATGTCTGCATAAAACCAGTTTGGCAGATCAATGTGAATTAGTAGCTACTTCTAAGTGATTTCATATGTTATTAAACGAGTGGGGGGGGTGGAAAAAGCTTTTTGATGTTTAGCTCAAGCAACCGACGTCAGTAAATCACAGGCTCCGCTCTGTCCGAAGGCAATTTTCAAAGTAAGAAAATATTAAAAACTTATTAACTTTTAGTGGACATTCAGTGCAGGTCAAGAAATGGAAACAGAAGCCGCCAATATAAGCATGACTCCTTCTTTGGCTCGGTGTATGACAAAAGCAGCCCTTAAATCAGATGTGAACAACTCCTCCTTGTTCATCGTGCTGCCTGTCCAGAACTCAACATTAAGTATGTTTGTAAGGGTGAGCCTTCAGGGCAGCGCACCACCTTTATTTCCATCAATAATTTCCTCTTCTTGGCTGATGACCGTTGAGCCCCCAGCGCAGGCTGGTTTTGATTAACACTGCTGCGTACAATAAGTGAGACCTGCAGCGTTCGTGATGCTGTGATGGATACTCTGAAAAAAGTCACACCATCCAGGCTCTCCACACTGGCCACATTGTGTTGGACACAGCGAGAAGTTCTAACGTCACCTCACATTATATCAGCGCTGTCGTGCTTCACGACGTAATCCTGCTACTTTTTTCCAACATGCAAGTTTCCTTACTGGCAAAACAGTGGGAGAACGCTGTCCGTTACCTCCAAGAAATGACCCATGCACTGTCGCGGCACATTTCTTTCAAACGCAGCAAGAAAAATCCCTCAATTTAAGCATTTCTGCGCCGCTTTGAGGCGTGCCAGTCGCTCATTTAGCTATATATTGTTGTTGGCTAAACCAGTGGGGTGGTGTGGTGATTGGTGTCATGGTACTTCAGCCAAACAGCTGGGGCTCAATTCCTCTTGACAGCCAAAATCTACCCTGCTGAGGTGCCCTTCAGCAAGATATGGAATTCCTTCCAGCTGCAGGGACGCAGGTCGGAAGCAGCCTTCACCTGAGTTCAGGCTGACGTGGCTTTATGAAAACAAACCACAGCCTTTAAACCCATCTGAAAAAATACAAGAAAAAAAAAATGTTGCGCTTGGACCTGCTTTGGGCTTTTTTTGCAGTTTACGTTGCAAACAAAGTGGCAAACTTTACAGATCGTTTAAAGTGTTTGGGTCTTGTAATGAAGCGTAAAACTGAAAAGTCTCTCTCTCTCAAACTGAATTTCCTGCATTTGTTTACGCTCTCACCACCACCTGAAACAAGAGCTTAAATTTTTTAAGATCCAAGGTTGTTTTCAGTCTGAGCATCCTGCTAAGATCAAACTACACAATATCAGTCCGACTGTCCAGAAGGAAATGAGCATGGGGTGCCTGCTTATGGCATTTAGAGTGACTCTGTGGACATATGAGGAGTGCGAGGACAAGCTGGACATGTTTTAGACATGTTAATTTACAACATGTTTAAGTGTTGGGCAGTTCATCACAGGATCAAACACATGGCTAAAAGCAGCTGAAAGCTGTGATTATTTCATAATTACATTTTCTATAACCCTTTTATTGCAATGTCACACTCTATATTGAAGAAACACCTGCAAATACCTAAACTATGACAATAATATTGGGATTTGGATGTATTTTAGTTTAGTGGGTTGTAAATCCAGCGCTACGGAGAGTAATTTATGCCTCCATATTGTCGAGTTACAGGCACAACCTTAAATGGGTTTTATTGGGGTAAAGACAAGACAAGGTCATACACATTTGTCAAGTGGAAATTAATTTGATGTTTTCATAAATTTTTACATAGTAAAATCTGAAAAGTGTGGCAGTTCCCTTGAAACTACATTTCATAAAACACTATTTGCTCTAATTAAAGCTACAAGTCTTTTGGGACGTCTCTTTGCCAGCCTTACGCAGGAAAAGACCGAAGCATTTTGCCCATTCTTCTTCTCAAAATAGCACAAGCTATTAGTTTTGGATCTGGACTCTGGCTGGTCCAATCAAAGAAATAAAAATCGTGCTTTGGAGTAAACATTTCCATTGTAGCTCTTACAGCATTGTTTCATCCTTCTTGCCAATATTGCCGGCCAAATTATTTTGCTGCTAAAGAAAAGCATCCTGACAGCAAGATGCTGCCACCACCAGGTTTCACAATGACAATGATGTGTAATGTTATGATGTGGATCTAAATGCAAATTCATGCCAAAATTTTCATTCTTTAGTTCTAAACAATAAGAGCGGCTATTTTTTCTCCACTTCATAAAGACGGGTTAATTTGTTAAAATCCTCAACAAAATACATTGAAGTTATGTTTACTGTTCTTCTTTCAGGATTACAACAAACATTTCCAAAAATCTTTGTGGATAAGAAAAACATTTCCATCAAACAAAAATAAGCTTCAATAGCTGACAAGTTGACATTGTGGAGGTTCACTGATGATGCATGCCCTCTGTACACATCAGTAAACCATTTCCCAAAAACACCTGGTGGAAAAATGCAGATTCATGTCCATATTTGCTCTTTGGGAAGAGGCAGGTTAGACAGACCACATGTTTTCAACACAGCTGAGCAGATTTGTGCTGGTGGAGCGGTTGTCCCTGTTGGGAAGCAAACACCCGAAGCGTTCACTCATGGATGTCAACAAAAAGAAACGAAACTGCCATCTTCGTAGACTGTTGTTTCTCCATGGAGGCCTGAACGAGAGGCTCATTTTTGAGGCTCTGCACTGAATGAATTTTCCAGTCAGATTCAATGAAGTTCCACCCTGTTGCACGTTAAATGGGTCGAAATTTGTGGCTCAGATCAACTTATTATTACCATATTTCCAAGCAACTACAGGGTATAAGCCATATGTAATTACCAATAATGTTCAATTCATTTTGGCAGCCACTGTTGTTGCTGTAGTTAAGTTACAGGCTGCTCTCCAGCCTCTGTATTATAAAAAGAAAATACATAGCGCAGATTTTGTTGTTTTGTCTCAGTTAAATGTGTTCAGATCATTGAACAAACAAAACAATTGGATTTCAAATAATGATTTTTTTCATAAGTATGTTTTTCTTTTTTCTTTTTTTACATCAGTTGAGTTAGATAGCTTTATTCCTTAATAAAATAGATTATCAAATGAAATCTGTATTTTTATTTACTGCATGTTTAATGAAAGGAACTAGTTTAATGATCTGAAAAGTTTAAGCATGCCAAAAGAGCAAAATTAGAGGAAATCTATAGAGGAAGTAATATTTTTTCACAGCAACACTCACCTTTAAGCTCACACTTTGTAGTGCCTGAAGGCCCCGCAGAAACTCTTGAGTTGCTTTTGTAAAGCCCTCTAAGAAGTGTCATCATTAAATAAATGCTATTTCCAGTGGTTGGTAATGAATATCACTTAAAACTGAATAGCAGCTGTATAAGGTTTGCATGCAGCATATTTTGAGGGAACAATGAAGAAGGAATCACAAAGAAAGTAGACAGAGAGAAGCAAAGTTGAGTAATGATCCTGTAATCTGCCTCCCTCTTTATATTTTCATTGTACCCCACCAGCTCCTTTCTCCTCAGGTCTCTGACTAATGATACAGTAAGAAGTGACACCCAACTCTGTTTCCAACCAGCAACGGTGTCTGAGTTTGAAGACGAGCACAGGCTGAACTGAGGTGCTGAGAAACAGGTTAAGTGTCGAGACTAAATATAATTAATAAATGCATGGTGGCATCACTGTGTTTCTCTCCAACAGGAAAATTATTTTCATTAAAAAAACCTAAATACAGTTCAGTTGCTTAACATGCAGGTAAAGAACAAAGCCTGTCTTTGGCAACATTACTGCTGCCTACGATGAGAAAAAAAAAACCTTTAAAATAGAATTTATTGCAGTCTAACTCTAAAAACATTTGAACGATATTCAGTCTAGGAAAAAAAATAATGGTTTAAAAATGAATGCTGTAATAAAGCAGTGCCTATCAGAAGTTG
>NW_006800170.1:240878-328081 GCF_000485575.1 Poecilia formosa | reverse complement strand
ATTTCAGACACGTCAAGGAAATAAATAATGAAGAGGACACATATAAAGACTTAATATTGTGATGATATGCTGTGTTAGAAAGAGTAGGAACTTCTCTTAAAAATACCCTGGGAACTACTAGAAACAGCAAAAAAAAACCAAAAAAAAACCAAAACACAAACTGATTAATTGCAACCAGGACGGATTTAAATTTTGAAAGTTTTCCCGTTTGCGAGAGGATTACAAGCAGCTGAAATATTAAAGCCACTCTGTGTTTAAGTAGCAGGCACCATGACAAGGTCTGCAACATTTGTGCCGGACAAGAACTGACAAACCATCACTTAGTTCACACTACAAGAAACACCTCATCCTTTCCCCTGGCTGAATCAAGCCGCAGATCATTGTCTCCGCCACTGAGAGCGATTTTCCATCATGCCGCCACTGTCAGCACGAACACGAGGTCGACCTTTTAATCAGCTCATGGTTCACAGGGCCCCTGGCGCCAGTGAAAGGAACAGCCTCTCATCTTGTGGCACAAATAGTGACGGCCTTATGCCCCGTTGCCATTGCCAATATATTCAAACTGTGATGATGTTCCCACACAAATATTTCATGTTGTATCTTAGCATCCAAGACTCACAGTGCATGAGCAGGAGAGGAAACCTGTGTTTTATCACCCTAAGAAGGCTGCAAGCCAAAAGTCAATGAGAAGAAGTCTTTTGACATGCCCCTGCACAAGGTTAATGCTCCTAACACACTTCAGTGTTGCAGCATTTCTTCGCCGGGATGACCACATCTATTTTTCTTTACATATGAGGTCAAACTCTACCCACATGAAGCAGTCTCTGATTGCAAAGATAATTAAAGTGTTAATTTTAATGGCCATTTCCATTTTGTTAATTAAAGCAAACATTGCCTCAAGGACCTCTCGCTGCAGTCCCACAACATGCAGGAGTGTTTCTTAAATATGTTAAATATATGCACCAAGGCGTGTTATAAACGAGGTTTTCTTTGCTAAGTGTCCCGGTCTATTTTTGTATGTCAAAGCGAATGATTGACTGCGCAGAAAAAGAAAACATCTTAATGTGTGTGATGGTCCAGAAATAAGGTATTTATTCCAATTGGCTAAAAGAAAAGGGCTTTGAGTGCGACTTTTATCTTGGCCACTGAATTTTTCCTGCAAAATTGTAAATGCATAAGTGTATAATTAGGATATAAGAGAAGTATAAACATCTTTAATTATGTAAGTGATTTCAGCTACTGCTGCTCCATTTATCAAAACCTGCTGCTCCTTAAGTTGAAATTACTTTTAAACAGACTGCAAAAAAAAAAAAAACTTTTTTTGTGAATGTACATGAAATCTCAACACCTATGTTAAACTAATCAGAAATCATTTAAGACCTATCACTACTTATTATCACTGCATCTTATATCTCTGCATCTGAAAGGAAATTCTAATCTGAAATAAAATCTCCCATTTACCAGTCGGTTTGTTTTAAAACCTGGCATTAGTTTATTTAAACAGCACATCTGTCGGGTCCAGCTCACAGCTGGGTGCAGTTCATTCTATCAAAAGCTCTCTTTTTAGTCCGTTTTTTTGCTCCCTTTTTCAAATTCATTTTCACGTTCACGGTGTGTACTCTCAGCAACGTTCGCTAGAAGAGAACATTACTGTAAATGACCATAGGTAGAGTTTTTTTTTTTTTTTTGAGTTCACCCTGAAAACAGAAACACTCAGTCAGGTTCACGTTCGTCCTGTCAAAATATGTGATTGACCAGTATTTCAAAACATCACCTTCAAATGTCAATATGTGCAGTAACACAAACTGCGAAGTGACTACATGTGGCTGCTGGACAACAGCCCACTTTGAGAAAGTTGGACGAGTGGGCGAGGGAGCATTTCCATGTTTTCGTTTCAAAGTTCAACATCAGATTTTCGGGGGGGAAACGGCTTTCCTCTGGTGATAATGAGACATCTCTGTTCTCAAATTCTAGCATTTACAACTTGTACAGTTGAGTTTCAAAAGTTTTTATAGACATTTTTACATTTTCCCATGTTGCAATCTGTCATTTGTATTTTTTTAATTGGATCAGCATAAACTGGAGCAGAAATTCAAACTAAAGATCTGAAAAGTGTGCCCTGTATTAGTTTCAGTCTTTTGTCTTTATTTATGCCCATTTTACTTTGCATAGTTGCTTAAGCTAAGCCAGATTGGATGTGATCTTTGAACATCAGTTTCTGAGTCATAAACTAATGAAATTTTCATCTTATTTCACATCTGGACTTTGATTGGGTCATTCTAACTTAATGCTTTGATGAAAATCATTTTGCTGTAGATCCACCTGTATGTTTAAGGTTTTCCAGCTGGAATATGAAGTTCTGTCTTTCAAATCCTAAATTTTTTCTAGGATTACCCTGTATCTTTGTTCATCCACATTCTGTTTCAGTCCATGGTAAAAATAGCATCCCTAGTATGATGCTAACGCCACTGTATGTTGCAGTGATGATGTGCATTTTTATTTGACACATTTGACCACATCTACAGCTTTTCCGAGTCTCCTGAATGTTAATTTTAATCTCTGCAGCCCCATCCAGAGCTATCACTAGCCTTTATGACTGCTTCTGATTGATCTCAGGCAGTTTGCGTTAAGGACCACAGCTCAGTAAGTTTGTAACTGTCATGTTTGGTTTCTGAAAGACTTTAGTCATTTAACAATTACAGAAACAACGACTAGTTTGTAAAACATTAAATGTAGAAGGCAATAGTTCAGCTAAAGGCGGGATGGATCTGGATCCTCTCTGGAAAAAAAGGTAAGTGGTGAGAACTGGGGAGATTAATTATAGAAAACAGAGTTTTCTTACTGTTTGTGAATGGACATAAAGATCACGCAAGAGCTATGTACATCCATCCATGTCTCTTTTCTATGTTGCAGTATGAAATCTCAATAACATCTCACAAAATTCATGGAAGGCTATATTACCACATCCATACTATCTGTTGTCTGTTTCAGGGAAAACACTCATCAACTCCTTCCTAATTAGGTCAGATGCTTTCCAACTGGGGCCCACACCTGCTAATCATGCCCTGCAGAGAAAAGGGAAGGGAGACAACACAAAAACCAGCCCAACATTATGGATATAGTGGTACATGGTACACAGAACACCTGAATTTATTCTGAGATAACAATGCACACAGATATAAACTTAATTTACTAATTATAGGTAACTTCTGAACAAAGGTTTTTGCAATGGATTTTATTTAGTGGCATCAGAGGAACGGGGTGCTGAAAACACATAGGTTGCACACTTTTCAGCATTTTGCTCATGAAAAAAAAAATTAAATTACGGGTCATTCACTTTCCACTTCATATTTATAAACCACTTCGGCATAAAATCCCAATAAAATACATTAAAGTTTATGGAGGTAATATTACAAAAATGTAGCCAGCTGATATGAAAAAAAACTTTTCAAGTTAAACTTATAGTACAAAGTCACACAGTTTGTTTTAAAGTTGTTCGAACAGGCAAGCAATGCAATCATTTTCGATGTATGACCTCATGTCTGCCTGCCTATTAGAGTTGAGCAGTGTTTCACTTCTTGGGGCAAAGAATCATAGTCTTTCTCGCCCTGTTTTGACAGGGAGAGTTATGCCTCACAGGCACCAGATTCACCACCAAGCTTCATGAGCTCGTGGAGAGCATTTAGGGCGCCACAGGGGCCTCTTGACCTAAGAGGAAGTCAGGAGTATAAAAGGTGACAAATTAGTTTGTAACTAAACAAAGACATGTGCAGAAATCCCCATGCTGAATCATAAGTGATTCTAAAAAACGCTAGCTGGCAAAAGGTGAGAATATGTCAGGAAATAATTCATTCTAACTGCTTTGATTTAAAATTAATGCCAACCTTTGGAGCTCTGCCCCTCCTGTTACAAGAAATGTAAGAGCAGTAAGTCTCCCTGCACCAGCCTATGATGAATGGAGCTCTATGTGGGGGGAAAACCAACACGCTCATTTTAGAGATGCAAAAACTGACCAGAATTCTTTTAATAAGGCAATAAAATGAAAGGGCTGTGTATTATGATTCGTGTTTTTTTCGGTGCGAGGCCGTCCGAAGGGGCCTGATTATGTGACAGGTCACGAAACGCTCGGGGAGCGATCGTTTGTGGTGAAAAGAAAAATCAAGGCAATTTGTGCGCTGTGGTTGGCAAAAGGTGCCACTCTTAGTCGTTTCCAAAACCCCTCACCGCAGTTTTCAATTCATGAGGCCGCAGATGTGAGAGAGCCCCTGTGGGGAGAACGAGCCTGTGCATCTCCATCTCATAATTAGAAGTTTCCCTCCAATTCAGATACTGAGTCTTTTGTCATCTGTGATGCAGGTTGTCTCCCTCTTGGATTTTTAATTGTACTTAATAAATATGTTTGTATTTGCAGGTGCAACTCAGAGAACTGCAATTTCATCAAACTTAAACTTAATTGACTTAATTCAAACAGTGAAACTCATATGTGTTTGTTAAATATAGAATGGGATATTTCCATAATTTATTTAGGTGTATTTAGAATTTAGGTCGACAGGCAACAAAACCCCCCGAAACCCTAAATTCAACGTTGAATGTCTTTGAGGAGTTTCTGCAGATTTCAGTTTACCCCACAGCAACTCAATGAGATCAAAATCTATGTTTAGTTAGAAAAACTCAGGGCAGGATTTCAATTTCCTAATTCTTTCAGTGGATTTTCTATCTTGTTTTTAATATTTTTCTTGCTGCAGGATTTGGTTCTGATTCAGTCTTCGTGCCTTGATGTTTTACTCAAGCATCTTCTGATTAATGGCATTAGTGATGGTAAATTACTTGTTGGTGTGCTGTCCAAATCCTGCAGCAACAAAATATCCGCAAACCATGACACTTCCAGCTCCATGCTTCACAGCAAGTTCTTTTTCTAGAATGCTGGTTTTATGCCTGAATGAAACATTTTTACATGTATTTATGTTTTATTCTCTAGCAACATTCAACTTTCATGTCTTCATTTTTTTCCTCATAAAGCAAAGATTTTTTTACCACCAATGAAAGTGAAACTTGTGTCGTCTCTTTTAGTCTCACAGTAACATTTTAGAGACTTCTTTTAGCGCCTTGCAATCTGCTTTCAGAGTAAATTTTAATGAATTTGAACAGCCAGACTTTATGTTGGCAGTTATATGTTGGTAGTTGTTTTGCATATGTTCCACTTGCAGACTATTTTGCATACAGTGGAATGGCTGATTTAAATTTCTTTCAGACCTCTTTCAGCCCCTCACCAGGTTCATAAGTTAACATCCAGCTCACACGTCTCGCTGTTTGGTTCTCTAACACGTCAACATGATGATGCTCTCTTATCTACAGCTCATGTGATTTACACATGTACTACGTTAGCCATTTTAAGTGGGAATAAATACATTATTAGAATTCAAAATTAGCATTCCTTTGTTTTGCATGTTAACAAAAACAAAAGTAGGGTGTCCTATATTTTTCAGATGAAATTATCTTTACACCTGCAAACAGTACAAAGTAAAACATCCCCCCAGTATGCTCTTCCAGCACCGTGTATGTTTCTTTTCCCTCTGGAAAATAATGTGGCCTGTCAACTCATCTCCCCGGTCGCCTTGGTGGTCTTTGGCAAAGCCGCTGTCAGGGTGTGCTGCTGACCTCTTCCTCAAACCTCTCCACTTATCTGCTGGAAGGGAAACAGGCTTCGCCGCCTCGGCCGGTCCTCCTGAAAGATGAAACCTGAGCAGGTCGCTCACTTTGTTGTGAGGGCAGACAGGAAGGAGAACCTGGTGGTAAAGTCATCACTGGGGACGAGCAGCTCCATCACTCGGCTGCTGGTGCAGAGTTTTCACAAGTAAAAGCAGCTATGATGAAGCAATTTCTCCTTAAGTTGATGACTTCAGTTAGTCTTTGACTCCTTTTAACACTCTTCCCACAAACGTAATTGAAGAACAGCTTCTATTGCAACTAAGTATTGCTTTTATTTAGATTTCTAGATTTTTTTAATAAAGATTTTGTATCTCGATTAGCTCATTTTATTCATATAAATCAATTGCGCCATAATTTCATCCTCAGTTTTACCTGGACCAATCTGCTGTGAAAGGATTATTTAGCTCCAGTCCAGTTTGTGTGAGATTGGTGGTATTTTTTTATCAGTAAAAGAGATGCTGTAACTCTGCCTGTAATCTGTATCTTCACTGATAATATATATTTTTTGTCTTATCTTACAAGAAAGACTCTTCAAAAAAATGATTCAAACTTTATTCTCATTGGGTGTCTACGTACCTTTTCATTGAGGTAGAAACCATCCCTCTCCGTGGGTGTGTGTGCATGTGTGTGTGTGTGTGTGGGTGTGTATAGAGAGCAGAGAGCAGTCAGAGTAGCCCAGGACCTGGCAGGTCACAAAGGAAGCTTTGTATAGGAAGTTAATGAGTGTTTTGTGAATCTCTCTTGATGCTCAGCAGCTCTGCAACACCTCCGCAGCTCATCAACCTGAAGTGCATTTCTGTGTGCGCAAGTACGCTTATATGTGCAGTGTATATGAGTGGTGTTTGGAATTATTTATTTCCACTTTTTAGAAATTATTTCTAATGTTTGTCCACTGTTTAAGCTGCGGTGTTTCTTCAGGGAGGTGAAGAGTTTGGTGGTGGATTTCCATGATGATTTCCAAATACGTGCCAGGAGTAAAATCCTATCACACTAAAGCAAATCCAACCAAAGCGCACATGATTCCTCTCATGCTACACATCTCTTCTACTCCTGTGGTCAAGTACCTTGCAGTTATTACAGCTTATTTGTTCAAGTGGTTAGGAAATATTAAATATCACAGGTTCTCTGCAGAGACTGGCCAATAATTATCAACAGATGTCTGCCAGTTGTGCAAATTGCATTTAAGTGTGTGTGTGTGTGTGTGTGTGTGTGTGTGTGTGTGTGTGTGTGTGTGTGTGTGTGTGTGTGTGAGTGCGTGTGCATTTATGTATGTGTGTGTTTGTGCGGTGGTAAGCTGGACAGAGACTGATGTGCATTAAAATGAGAGGGTGTGTTATCATTACCCTGATGGAAGAACATGACTGCATCTGTGGTTAAGAGAAGTGAAATAAAAGTGATTGAAAGCCGTTGAGTGGCAGCTGAAAGACAACATGGCTGACCAACTGGTCAGTCATCCTGTGTAGGATCAGTGTAAAGGTAGCAGCTAATTTTTTTTTTCCCATTTTGAACATTATCTTAACCTTTCCTGCATATCCTGGATGACTAATATGAACTGTGTGTCAGGGTGAAACATACCCAGAAGATTTAACTGTTCCTTACCAGGTTATAAAACTATTCAAACTTATATGAAACTTTACAAATACAACTAACAGACTCCACACTGTTTATTAAGTAACAAACATTAAAAAAAAATCATGGCTATATGAATTTTATAGATTTTCTATCAAATCAGAGCAGTGTGCTGCTCTGAGGCAGCTCACTGTTACAACACACTGTGTATGTTAGCATAATTCCAAGATGAAAAGACAGACAAGATCTGAGAAATGTTATGCCATCCCCAAAGTATTTGGATCACAGACAATTTCTTAAAAAGTGGAAACAGTTGAGAGGTTTATCAATCTTCACAGAAGTGGAAAACCCTGAAAATTCATCCTGATAGAAAGAAAAAGTGAAATTACATTAAAATAGCATGTTTTAGAATACTAAATAAGCTGAAATGCAATTTTAAAATTGATGAGCCAGTGTTCTACCTCCATGTATGAACACATGAATAACTAATCTTTTACATTCTTTATGCTACTTTTAGTCCAGTACTCCAAAACGCTGCTTACAAATCCAAAAAACACCACCACAATATTAACTGGGCCTCATTCATCATGTCAATGTCATTCATCATGTCAATGTTTAGGCAAAGACTGTCATTAAAACTGATTTCAGTCCATCGTTGCAGTCATTTATTTACCCAGATTTTATTATTGATGACACAGAGTCCCAAAGCTTTATGAAGTCTCCTCCAGCTCATCAGAGAGATTCTTGATGAGTTTAACATCTGGAGTCTGGTGGACAAAACTTTTCTTACTCTGATGTTGATTCTTACTGTGAATTGGGAATTATCTAGACGCATCAGAACAAATGAGCTATCTCACTGAGTTAAATTTTTATGGTTTACATTAACCCCGTCTATGTTTGTCTGTTAAGACAGGAGGGATGACCTAAAGTGTGACAAGCTTGCAAATGAAGACGAAAAGATCTGAAAGGGGCAAATACTGCTTTTTGGCCCCGTAGTCCTTTTGTTTATTCTGTTTGATTCTCACCAAGATCAATCAAACATCACAAGAACATTTTTAAACTACTAATGAACACAGAACTGAAGTAAAGCTCTTGCTTGTGTTGATCTCTCCAGAATTTTTTTCACCAAAGGTGATTGATGCTCGACTGGATTTTAACAACCAATTAGCTGAAACACAAATGCAGTAATTTGCATTAAACATGTTTTGTTCTTTAATCTACATAATATTTCAAATTTCCCTGAATTACAGTCTGCTGGTATGAAGCTGTCGAACTTAACAGAACATTGCCACACTTAATTAGGTGAAATATTAAAAAGAATATGTAGTTTGTTTTTCTATTGTTTTTCTACTGATTTGTGTATATGTGTGTGTGCAATTTTGTTAAACCGATTTATTTTATCTGCTTAGGCGAATGTGTTGTTTACAGAAAGTAAAACACAATGAGGTGTTTAGCACAAGCCTTTTCTACCAAAGTGAGGCTGAGATCAGTGATGTGTCTGCACGGGTAGGGTCAAAGGTCGCCAGGGCCCTAGAAATGTGTGCTGAATGACAGGAAGATCCCCCACACTTTCTCCACACGTTCCACCCAAAACACTGACCTCTCTTGTCCCCCGTGGGTGCTCGCCCACCACACTCATTAGGCACTTAAAAGAAACCTTACACCAGAAGAAGCACATTGGAGCATGTGCCAAATTACATTAAGAGGTGACACCGGGCGAAACATGTGTCGATCCGCCACACTCCTCCGTCGCTCCCATCTTCCACTTTAATCTTCTTGAGTCTCGTGTAGGGACTGTTGTTCATGGTGATTGTGGCTAAGTTGATTATAGGTTCAAAGATGGATAAATTGACACCAGGCACTCTGCACATTGCTTAACTGATGGTGATACCGGGGTAAGAATAAAACTACTTAATGCCACTGGTTAATAAAAAAAAAAACCTTTGTTGTGCTTCACCATATCTGATCCTAAGATAAAAGAAAAAAAACACTTTCAATAACTACTTTGTAGACAATAATGAGAGTAAATATGTCTCAGAAAAACTTTAATTGGTATAAATTGATGTTGCATTTTTCCAAAACCGGGTGAAAATACAGAAAACAGCTGCAGTGATTCAAACTTTGGTGCATAAGTTTGTATTTGTTGTGGATTTTCTCAGATCCAAAATTATTTACATACATTCCACTGATATTCCATCTATTGTCCCTTAGCAAGTTGATGAGAAGTCAAGCTAAATCTATGAGCATTAAGCACAGAACTGGAAATCTACCAATTTAGCCAGGACTGGTAAAATATATTGTTCCTTTGCAACATAAAATGTTAAGTTCTCAAATTTTTGTTAAGATTGAGGTCAGGGCAATTCCTAAAGGTTATTGTTAGTCTGTTTTATTTACTCTCCTCAAAATCTACATATGCATTTGGGATCAATGTCTTAACCGTGTCCATATTTCAACCATCTGAATTCGACTGTCATCATCAGATGAAAATCAATTACTTTGAACAAACTAAAAACCACCAAGGTTCATGCTTTTCTTTTTCTGGAATTCATTGATAAACTCAGTTCATTTATGTAGCACCAATTCACAACAAATGTAATCTCAAGGCACTTCAACACAAAATAAGGCCAAATGTGTTTCCAATTACATAGAATAAATGTAATTCATACCGATGCATCCAATCGTACAGACAGATTAGATTAATGAACGAATGTATGACAATCCTGTGAAGAGGCTGACTAAAAGTGAAACCTTTGCTCCAAAATAAAACCATAAAAGCTTCACCCAAAGTGGCAGCTGCTCAGATGGACAAGTCAGATGAATGCTGAAGAAACATTTAATTTAATTTAATTTAATTTCATGGTTAAATCAGACAAAGACTGAAGTATTTGGTAACAATGAATGAAGAAGAATGTGAGGACACCACAAGGCAAGGCCTTCGAGCCCAAGAGCGCTATATTTATTGGACTAAAATTGTTTGCCAAACAAGGTGATGATACCGTCACACAGTTTCACTGATAGTGACACCGTTGAATTTGGAAAAGTGGGAGGAATAATAAATAAAGAGGACAATGTCCACATTTTCAAAACTTAACCCCAAATTAGCAGCTTGATTGTTGAAACTTGGACAGAATAGGAAGCTCCAACATTATAATGACCTCAAATACAGATCAGAAGTGGAGTTGGAATGAATAAAACAGACTAACATTAATTTTCTGGAATGTTCTTCCCAAAACTCAGACCCCAAAGCTAATAAAGATTATTAATGCCTACAACCCAGGTCTGTGCCAGGAAAGCAAACACTCTGATTTGATGAGTGGTCAACTATTCAGCCAGATTTATACCAAAGATTTGTTGATGGCTTCAAAAAACCATCTGCTTTTTCAGTAACTTACCAATAGCCTTATAATCAGACATTAGTAGAATTTGGTTTTTGTATTTAATATACTGTCTCTCATAAATCATAAAAAGCCCCAAACACGAATGTTGAATGTAAGTAAACTTCAGACTGAGTTCATCATCACTTCACAACTCAATCCAGTTCAGCCCGAAACTGAAAGAGAAGTATGTGAAAGAAAAGATCTGCTATCCTGGAAAGTGATAACAGGAGCTGAAATGTAGATGTTACAAACAAGTTGAGAGCATATTAGTGAAAAATCTACTGAGATTTCATGTTTTCAAATTTAGTGACCAGGCAGCCTGCTTTATTAATAAAAACAGATAAGTGTACTTGTCTCCAAGTTATTCCAGGTGTTTTTTGAATGTGCCACTGATTTAATTTAATTCAGTTCAGTTTATTTGTATATTACCAATTCGGAACAAATATCTCAAGGCACTACAGAAAAGAAGGGAAAAAAAGAGATGTATACCATCAGAAGTGAGAATAATCTGTTTAATAATCTGTGGATTAAGCATGAAACAATGTGAAAACTTAGTATAATGATCAACATTGTCCTAGCTAACATGTTAAAATATGCAAAAAATGCAGCTGTAAGTTAATTTACTAACAGTGAGGCCAGCAGCACAACATAGTAATATGATGTTAGATATGCATAAAATAAATTGGAAAACTGCTGTATCAAACACACTTGGGATTCTGCAGGCTTCTTGAGTTTTTGTAGACAAAAAAAAATTAGAAATAAAATACTGCAAGAAATTATTTTTTTTTAAATGTGCTTTTTGAAGTTCAGGGCACAAATACTGGGAAGGTTTGTTGGAGGTCCTTTTTAGTTCATCTGTTGTTGAGAATTGCTTAACAGATAAAAGATGTACTATTTTGGCAGTCCTGTTGAATATTTGCAAATTCTTTGATGCGATAATTGAATCCAAGAAAACAAAAAAACAAGTGAAAAACAGACGTACTGAAGATAGCAGACATCTGGTTGAAAGTTACTTTCCTGCATGTGATGAAAACAAAATCCTCTTCTGCCCTGTTAAGTTAGAACATTCAAAACCAACAACAACTTTCAGTGCTCTTTGGTGGTTGAAATATTCCTTTTTACCTGAACATCTGAGGAAATTTTGTTATTATTACATATGGTTTTGTTGGTTATTTCATTTCCTAGCTCTAATACTTAGTGTAAGAATCTGCATCATGCATTTATTTGATCCCTGCTGTGGAAAGGTGATTGCTTTATCAGGGTTTACAAAGCCTTTCAGTAGCTCTGGTTGTAAACATGTGTCACTTCATGAAGTTTTTGCATGATAATAAAAATACAAAGTGACCATGTTGAGATTTTTTTTATTACTATTATTTTATTTTTTTGTGAAAAGAACATACAAGATGAAACCAGATCATACGCCTGGAAAACCCTTCCCCTCTTACTCTGCTCCGCTGATAACAATGTTCCCTTCCACTTCTACGTCTCCCTGCAAGGACATGTCCAAAAATATTCTTGATTATCTTAACCATCCTCATTGCTCATCTTTAAGCTTTTCCAGCTCTGCCTGTATGGATGCAACACAAAGCCTGCTGTGTTGAACAACCGCCTGTCCTCTGAGAGCCAGCCTTGCTTTTTTAGCTGGAGAACATAAGTGCTGACCCCAAGACAGAGCCCTTTCTCCCCTACTGTGAGTGACAGCCCTGCCTGAAATGTGGACACAGGACCTTGTTGCCCCCGATGGGAGGTAAGGGGCACGCTCCCTTGCAGCACCGCTGTCTGGGTGGCCTCAATCACAGAGGACATCTTCCGTTGACGGTACAGTACACGCAAACATCTCAAATGTGAATCAGTATATTATGTTACGGTGAAAGTGCCTACCATTCAGCTTGCAGGTTTTCCTTGTGAGGGAAAAGTCCAACCTGCTTCAGCGCTTTAAAATTATCCGTGACGATCAAATTTCTTGTTTCTTTGCTCTGCAGATTAAACCCGGTTTGTGAAAGAAGAACATTAAATAATCAACCAGCTACTTTGGCCGCCGAAGAGGAGCTCTACGCATGACTCCTCCAATCCATAACATCGTATGAAACTCAAACTGACTCACCCCGACTTCTGCCTTTTTAAAACAAGCTCACTCTTGGGCCAAAATCATTAGTAAAGTAATCCATCAGCCTAACCCTAAATCAGTGACCCAAACCACAATGTCAGGTTATACAGATGGTCTCATTCACAGTTCAGAAGACCCTGTTTGATGTGATCAGAGGAGGACGGATGCACAGGTTCTAGAAGAAAAATGACAGAAAACATATTTGCACAAGAGGTAAAGTTCAATACGTCAATGTTTATCAATGTACAGTACCTTGAAGAGGTATGCATACCCGTAAAATTTTACACGTTTTTTGCAAGAACCAGAAACTTCAATTTATTTATTGTAACTTTGTGTGATAGATTAACAGAAATTAGTCAAAAGTTGTGAAGTGGGAGAGAAATGCTGAATAGCTCTTAGTGCATTTTGAATTTTGAGAACCACTTTTCACTTCAGTTGCAAAGCTTTGGTTAGATTTGCAGCTAACCAGGGCTGGACTGAGAAAATGGCATTTTTTGGCCATTGCAGCCCACCATAATTATTTATACGATATTAGAAGGTACACGATGTACCACAGGATATATTTGCACTTTGCGTTGTGCCATAAATGAAAATAAAGCACAGCAACCCACATGGAGGAAAGTAAGCATGTTAAAAAAAATTATGTTCTGTCAACACTCTTCAACTTGGGAGAGAAGACCACAGTGTCACAATTAAACACAGTGAATGTCAGAGAAACTCTGGTAGAGATAAATTTTCACAGTTTTATGGAATATGCTGTTTATATAAAATCATAATTATGCTCTTAGGAAGACCATATATCCATGTAAAAGAAAGAGCTCTTTGTCAAAGTATCTACTTAAAGTATGAAAATTTCACTAGTGTTATTTCTCTGGTTACTTACCAATAATAAATTGTCCATTTCGGCAATGCAGTGTCTCACTAGCGGCACATGATAATAACTGGAAGCTGCAACACTTCTTCAAACATAACTTTATGTTAAGATAAAGTTACGATTGTATTATTATACAGTTTTACCAGTTCAACCCCGGCTTCAAGTGTTTTAGGATATCACCATCAGCTTTGTGTCGTTTCATCACAGGTTAGGCTGCATGTTTAGGATTGTTGTTCTGCTGGAAGATGCATCTGCTTAGGTCTCAGGTCTTTTGAAAGGTTTTTTTTTATTATTGGCACCATGGTTTTTTTCCATTAGCATTACAGGCTTAATGTTTCTACTAAAGAAAAGCATCCCTGCAGCCTGACACTGCCTCCACCATGTTTTACAATGATGATGCATTTTGGGTGATGTGGAATCATAGTTTTCTGCCATGTGTAATAATTTGCAAGAAGTTTAAGGTTGATGCACCAGAGCACTTTCTTCTACATGTTGACTGAGTCCTCTAAACAGCTTGTGACAAAATGCAAACAGGATTTCTCCTGGGTTGACATGATAAGTCGAACCGAGGAGAGGATTTCTGCAGCTCCTCCAGAGTCACTTAGAATATTGCTTACCCATTTAGGTAGCTGGCTGTGTCCTGGTAGAGTTGCATCTGTGAACATTGATTTGTAAGATGTTTGAAGCAGAAAAGATTGTAATTTGACATAACCCTGCTTTAACATAATCATTTATTTTATCCCTGACTTTGTTGTTTTTTATGTCTTCTGATGTCTTCACATATGACCTGTATTCCTATAGAGCTCAAATGCCACACAGGTGGAATCAGTTTAATAATTAGTTGGCTTGTGATGACAATTAGCTGCATTAAATTTTAGCAGTGCAACATAAAAATTTGAAAATCACTTTTCTAATTTTTACTGTTCTATAATTTTAAAACCATCTTAAAGTTCCCATCCATTTTTTTATTAAATGGAAGGGAACACTGTTTTTGTGACATTACAAAAATAGTTGTTTTTGTAATGTCACAAGATGCAAAAAATGTGTTGGGGGTGTGAATATTTTTCACAAGGCACTGTAACTCCTGCATTGGGAAGGGAATGTCTTGCAAAACATTGCAAAACTGCCATCGGGCCAGCCAAGGAAACGACAGCTTCACTAAATCCAGTTTTCTTTGGCCAGAACAGAAGAAGCCAGAATACACCAAGTACTTACTGCATGACATGTCTGTCATGGTTTACTGATGTTTTTGCATTGGATGAAATGTCATAGTTTGTTTTGTTTTTTTTAATTGTCAAATTGTCACTTATTTGAACGTCACACTGAATGTGAAATCAGCCAACATTTTAAAAAAAAACCTAAAATAAAAAAACCTTTTAAAAAACAACAATAACTCAATCTAAGAAGAATCTGTGGCTTGTTGAAATAACAGAGAAACATAATATGTACAGATTTATGAGTGAATTAAGCAGTTTTATGAACTAATAAGTTGCATACTGTTTAAAGAGGGCGGAAAAGCTCTGCTCTGCATCTCGCCAAGTATGAAGCTGTGTGGTGTACAAACAAATAAGGCCAAACAAGTCCAAATAAAGCAAAGTACTTTGACTCCATTTATATAACTGGGCCTCTTACAGTTGGACTGGCCTCCCCTCTTTGACCCCCTTTGATGCGTTCAGCGCTGTGGTGCAGTCAGATCCCATCAGACAGGCAGCCATAATGTAGATACAGTGCACCTGAGCTGCTGAAGCCACCACAGAGAGCAAGTGGGCAGATGTGCTGGTATGCAGGAAAAACCAGCTCTATTTCAGGCTCTTCAAAAATCTCTGAGAGGGCTTCCTTGTAATCCCATCCGTCATATTTACTCCTCTCAAAGCATACAGGAGGGCCTGAGCCCACCCCTCTTCAAACAAGCCCACTGGATCGGAATCAAACATCTCAATCAGAGGTGGGAAAAGCCAGTGTTGTCGTGCACATACTGCTCACACATCAGCAGAGGGAATAAGCCCTTTGCATAAAACACAATGCAGTTCTTTTGGATTTTGGCGAGCCGCTTTTATTCAGAGCAGACGTCCTGCCTCTGCATCCTCAGGGTCCAGCCAGCTCAGCAGCCTGTCAACCGGTCAGACTCTTAAAGAGGTATTTAAATGTGCGCCTGCAGCAATGCGCTCTCTCAATGACCTCTTTATTTGTTAAAATAGATTATTTTAAATAAATTACAGAGCACTTTCACTGAATAAACAGAGACTACGGGGCTGCGGCCTGCGTTACATACTTACCACAGCCACAGAGATCCTAAATGACTGGTGAGCTGTGTAATCGCCTTTGATTTCACTGATAGGACTCCGATTCTTTGGGCGAAAGGGACGGAGCCGCTATGGAATCTGAAAGGCAACACCGCTAAATGGGGGAAAGGCAAGAAGAAAGTCTCATGTGGGGAATATGAACTTATGATGTTTCTAACCTTGCCATGTTGACGGAGGAGTCCATTAGAAGAACAGAGGGGAGCTTGAAGGAGTCCTGTCATTTCTTTCTCCCCGCAGCCAGAGAGGTTTAACACTCCTTCAGCTTGGATGTGTGCCAAAGGCCGAGACGCCACCCTCAGTGAGCAGGGGGAAAAAAAGAAATGGCTGGAGGAAAAGATGCAGACCAGAGTTCTTCCTCCTCTCTTAACCTTTAATTCCTTTTGTTCTGGCCAGTCACTTACAGGACACATATAAATATATGCATTTTTATTTTTCCAGTGTCTGTCTTTTTAGTTAAGTTGAGACTTATTGATCATATTTATTTCCAAGACAGATAGATAGAAATATGCAAAATAGTGTGAAAGAAAGAAAAGCTAAAAGCAATGAACCTGAAAGTTACCAGAATTCATGATATTACATTTGCAACACCTAATTTGGACAACAGTGGAGGAAATGATGCCTGAGAGCCGCAGCTTGAAGACCCAACAAACCAGCACCTTCCAGAGGATTTGAAAGAGCCTTTCCCATCTCCAGTCTGCATGTAATTCACTGCAATAAAAAATGGCCACTTTAATAAAAACTGTAAGGTAAATAAATGTAATTTCTGCTTCAGTTTTGACCAGCATTGTAAATTTAATGTGTACAGTTATGGCCTACGTTATGTCAACAACTCATGCAGAGATGTGCAATTCCCACTTTTCTTCAAATAATGAAGGTATATGATTAAACTTATAAAGATTTAGCTAAACTGCTGTAATGTTGCTGAAGTTCTACGAGATAATCTGGAGTTGTTGTTCTCTCAACATGTTATTTGGCCCTAAGAAAGCATTTCAAGCAAATGTTAAACACATAGTGTATTTAAAGATACTGATGTTATTAGGCTAAACCTGTCAAACACTCTCCTCTTCATTTTCCCCAGACACAGAGAAAAGAAATGAGCTGCAGCTGAGGCTAATTTTAAAGGTTAAATACACAGAATTATAGTTGGGAGACAGCAGTTTTTCACTTGATTAACTTTATGTTCACAAACAACTTCTGTGGTCTGGCTGTTTACTTTCTACCTTCATCCTTCTGTCCAAGCCGTGGCATCAACTCTGTTTATTCCTTCAATTTGAGATTTCTATCAACATTAAGTGGCCACACTTGTGTTCAATATATTTGTGTTAAAAAGGTCTTTTTTAATCAAAGAATATTTTTTCCCCTATGTATAACTTTATTACATATGGCAGAGGACATGTAGGTAATGTAGATTCATATGGTATTTCATCCCCATCATTCATATATAGTAATTATTTCCTTGTTTTAAGAGAGGTATTGTTACAAAGGTAAACATGTTTTGCAAATCACTTCTCTGCTTCGAAAAGCAATGGAAAGACATTCTGAGATTTATTTTTCACATTTCTAACATTGTCACGGCTCTAAAATATAATACTGTTTGCCCTTTAATCACATTTGAGGTTAGAGCTGCTACTAATGAAGACAGGCTTCTACACCAACACACTAACCACAGAAATGCAGAACAAAAAGAAAAGAATCCAAATGTGCGATTCCTGCCATACCACATGTTGCTGCAACGCTACATTCTTCTAACGTGTTATCCAGAAGGTGAGAAACGGATACTCTCACTCTAGTCTACATATGTTTGCAGCTATTTCAGTCTGTGGAGCCAAGTTCTGCCTGGATCGCTGTTGCACAGACAGAAATATATAATAATAATATGACAGCAAAAGTGCAGGACGACCAAAGCAGAGAAACCATAAAGAAATTACATTTGATTAACCTTGTGAGTGCTTGTGTTCAATTCTCGAAGGTCTATTTATTTTTGAACATGTGGTCAACATTCCTTCGGCTGCACGTTTCCCGGCACGTCTATTAAGTCTAATCTGTGAGTGGCTCAGAAAAAAAAGAAAAACTGCTGCACGTATGTGCGCATATGTCATACATGCAATTTTAAAAATTGGTTTTTAAATAGGTAATATTGCCCTGACTGTCAGTCGTCATGAGTACACACAATAAAAATAGAGAGAGAGTTCAGCCTGTCTTGGTACCACATGTAATGGAATACATCATTGTGTCACAATTCTGTTATTTGCATCAGCGGTAAAAAGTTCTTGCCTTTCTGTGGTTTAGGAAGAGACGGCAAAAATAATATTCAGTTATTTCCAGATTTATAAATGAGATTTAAATATTTGCTTATAGGTTTTTCTTGCAGGTTTTCTGTGGTGCTCGATACTTTTTGCACTGCATCTGCATTTCAACATAATTTCATTAATAGATAATATTTTGGACTTGCAAGGCGCTCAGGCTCCAGAACAAGCCCAATGTGTCAGAACTCCAAGGCCTTGTTTGAGCTTTTTTTAAAAAGCTTCCTCCTGACATCTAAATAAAATAGGTTGCTCTAGTGTTTTATACATGCAAATAAGTATTATTTCTATTAGTCATAGTAGAATCTGAAGTATCTCTCTTGACAAAATTCACTATTTTGATGAGTTCAAACTACCCTAAACGTGATTTTCTTGTGGACAGCCTTTCCATACCAAAGATTGAAAATGAAAAGTTTGGCTTCACAGCAGAGATTTGGCCTCGAGTCAGCCACTTAAACTAAAGTCAAACTTACAAAATAAAGACTCTTGGCTCTTACTTAAGGGCTGCAACCCATGAACGCTCTTTTTCTTGTATAATCAGTGGTGTAAGCAAGTACAGCTCATTTGAGTTACAGTAGTGTTTATGTATGACTTTTTGTCATGGTAACATTAAAAAACAGTTTGAATAAGTTCTCATGACTGTGAAATGAGCTAACAGCAGCTTTCGAGTTAGATTATTAGTAACTCTGTCCTNAAGTTCTACGAGATAATCTGGAGTTGTTGTTCTCTCAACATGTTATTTGGCCCTAAGAAAGCATTTCAAGCAAATGTTAAACACATAGTGTATTTAAAGATACTGATGTTATTAGGCTAAACCTGTCAAACACTCTCCTCTTCATTTTCCCCAGACACAGAGAAAAGAAATGAGCTGCAGCTGAGGCTAATTTTAAAGGTTAAATACACAGAATTATAGTTGGGAGACAGCAGTTTTTCACTTGATTAACTTTATGTTCACAAACAACATCTGTGGTCTGGCTGTTTACTTTCTACCTTCATCCTTCTGTCCAAGCCGTGGCATCAACTCTGTTTATTCCTTCAATTTGAGATTTCTATCAACATTAAGTGGCCACACTTGTGTTCAATATATTTGTGTTAAAAAGGTCTTTTTTGATCAAAGAATATTTTTTTCCCTATGTACAACTTTATTACATATGGCAGAGGACATGTAGGTAATGTAGATTCATATGACATATAATCCCCATCATTCATACATAGTAATTATTTCCTTGTTTTAAGAGAGGTATTGTTACAAAGGTAAACATGTTTTGCAAATCACTTCTCTGCTTCGAAAAGCAATGGAAAGACATTCTGAGATTTATTTTTCACATTTCTAACATTGTCACGGCTCTAAAATATAATACTGTTTGCCCTTTAATCACATTTGAGGTTAGAGCTGCTACTAATGAAGACAGGCTTCTACACCAACACACTAACCACAGAAATGCAGAACAAAAAGAAAAGAATCCAAATGTGCGATTCCTGCCATACCACATGTTGCTGCAACGCTACATTCTTCTAACGTGTTATCCAGAAGGTGAGAAACGGATACTCTCACTCTGGTCTACATATGTTTGCAGCTATTTCAGTCTGTGGAGCCAAGTTCTGCCTGGATCGCTGTTGCACAGACAGAAATATATAATAATAATATGACAGCAAAAGTGCAGGACGACCAAAGCAGAGAAACCATAAAGAAATTACATTTGATTAACCTTGTGAGTGCTTGTGTTCAATTCTCGAAGGTCTATTTATTTTTGAACATGTGGTCAACATTCCTTCGGCTGCACGTTTCCCGGCACGTCTATTAAGTCTAATCTGTGAGTGGCTCAGAAAAAAAAAAGAAAAACTGCCGCACGTATGTGCGCATATGTCATACATGCAATTTTAAAAATTGGTTTTTAAATAGGTAATATTGCCCTGACTGTCAGTCGTCATGAGTACACACAATAAAAATAGAGAGAGAGTTCAGCCTGTCTTGGTACCACATGTAATGGAATACATCATTGTGTCACAATTCTGTTATTTGCATCAGCGGTAAAAAGTTCTTGCCTTTCTGTGGTTTAGGAAGAGACGGCAAAAATAATATTCAGTTATTTCCAGATTTATAAATGAGATTTAAATATTTGCTTATAGGTTTTTCTTGCAGGTTTTCTGTGGTGCTCGATACTTTTTGCACTGTATCTGCATTTCAACATAATTTCATTAATAGATAATATTTTGGACTTGCAAGGCGCTCAGGCTCCAGAACAAGCCCAATGTGTCAGAACTCCAAGGCCTTCTTTGAGCTTTTTTTTAAAAAAGCTTCCTCCTGACATCTAAATAAAATAGGTTGCTTTAGTGTTTCATACATGCAAATAAGTATTATTTCTATTAGTCATAGTAGAATCTGAAGTATCTCTCTTGACAAAATTCACTATTTTGATGAGTTCAAACTACCCTAAACGTGATTTTCTTGTGGACAGCCTTTCCATACCAAAGATTGAAATTGAAAAGTTTGGCTTCACAGCAGAGATTTGGCCTCGAGTCAGCCACTTAAACTAAAGTCAAACTTACAAAATAAAGACTCTTGGCTCTTACTTAAGGGCTGCAACCCATGAACGCTCTTTTTCTTGTATAATCAGTGGTGTAAGCAAGTACAGCTCATTTGAGTTACAGTAGTGTTTATGTATGACTTTTTGTCATGGTAACATTAAAAAACAGTATGAATAAGTTCTCATGACTGTGAAATGAGCTAACAGCAGCTTTCGAGTTAGATTATTAGTAACTCTGTCCTAGACAATAGCTCTATCCTCCCTCTAATGAAAGTTTTATATGATTGTAGCAGCCTCATAATATTGACCACATGGATGTCTCTCAAGCTGAACTTTGTTAAAAAAATGAATAAATAAAAAAAAAAAAACATCAGGTACTTCAAAATAGAAACACTTCCTGTGACTTACAGTAATTCAGTTTTCTTTCTCATTCACTGACTAACCTGCTCTTTGTCGTTGGTTGTCATTCAAAATGGTTTTCAATGCAAATTTAGCCAATGATTTCTGACTCAAATTAAGGAGAGGAAAAGAATAAACTTTATGTAATGCCATACAGTTGAGTAATGTCATTAACTCCTAATTATTCATGGAAAATGTTCTGTTATTTTCTACACGCAGAGTCTGCTTTGCAGAGATAACTCACTCTGGTGAGATTCTAAAATTTGTCTGTCCTGTTTTCTATTTTCTAAAAAAAAAAAAGCCAAAAAAAACGGCTACCAGAATTTGGACACAATTTGCATCTATCTGGTTACATCATTTTGGAAAAATAAATCAGATTTTCTGACTAAACTTCCGGTACTGAAGTGGTCACTACATAGATTTGTAGTCATACTTGAGTAGATTTCTATTTTTCACTAATACTTAGATTCTAAAAAACACAAACTGATCTTCAAAATAAGATCATTTCCTGTTGGGTTCCTTCATAAATTTGACCAGTTTCAGCTAGCCTCATAACAGGTTTTCACCTAAATGTTAATTAATAATTTAGTGTGGTAATTTCTACACGGAGTATGATAAACATGTCAAGTGTTCAGGGGTTAAATTAGTCATTATAAGACAGTATATGAATTCATATTTAGCAGCAATGCAGAGTTATAGGCAGACTAGACATTCATTAGAGATCTGAGTTGGACTTGAAAAAGATTTGAAGTCTTTCTCGCACTGAAGAAGATAAACATTTGTTTCTCTTGAATCATTTCTGAAGTCTTTTGCTTCTTGGCAATGAATGAACCGGACCAGCAAAGTACCAAAGAATTTGTTTTAACCAAAGAATCTGTTTTAACCAAAGCATCTGTTTTAAGGAGGTGATTAAACTTGTAAGTGGTCAGTTAATGAACTGTTTTCATCAGAAGCAGATGACACCCACCTACCCTCTAAAGTACTATTAAAACAATTAGAGCACTTTATTTTTCACGCAATGTTTGTTCAGTTTGACATGTTTTTTTTGTTTTTTTTTATAAATTGTTACATTGTGAAAAAAATATCATGTAGCCACTTTCCAGGTTTTATTATTATTCATAGTCGTAGGAATAGAGGAATAGAAATCTCTTAAAAATACATTGCAAAGGATGTAGTAACAGGTTCAACAAACATCTTGACATAAACTGAATGAAGTTCAGTTTCAGTACATGAAGCTATTTATAAAACACCAATTAAAAATGTTAAATACTGAAGATCAAAACTGAAACAGGTTAACTTAAAAGAGGATGGCTTTTTTTGACAGTGGATATGATGTTTTATTTTTTATTTGGTTTCAGAAATTTTGTTACTGCATTTTTTTTTTTTGCCAGGGATCAATTTCATCTCTTAAAGCTGTAGCAAAATTATTTTTGAAAAAAATGATGTTATAAGTCTTTTATTGCTTTTTTCTGATACAGAGGGAAGCCTTTGATCCCAACATTGCCGACAAATGCTTTTGGCAGTTTTGCACAGAAAAAGGAAAAACGCGTCTAGTGGTTTTCACATTTGTTATCAATTTACTGCCGACTTATGATCAGGCTTGATTCCAGGCCTTTTAACCTGTGACTCCTCGAATTAAAGCTGCCATTATTCGTTACACATGTCTGTCAGCTCAACCGAAGAGGGGATTTTTTTCCCCCCTCAGAGATTATGGTCCTTTCATAAAATCATTTCTAAGGGGAATTTTTCCTGTAATTCAGCGTGACAGAATGATCACATCTCTGCTGGGGTGTTGTCATTCTGGATGATTTCACAGCATGAAAGTTTGTGCCATGCATCATCTTCTGCTTGTGTTAGGATTCTTCGTAGTCAGGGTACCAATAAACATTTTGCTTTTTTGATGTGATGTGTTTGTGCACAAGTTTCACGGACAGAACGACTTGCCTAGATAACCACAACACGGCAGCAAAATGACCATGTCCGTTTAAAACACTAACATGTTTGCAATTTGTCTAAATAAACCAGTTTTATCTTTTCTTGAACAAAAATGTGGATGAAACCAGAGTTTTTGTTGCCAGCGTAGCTTATGAAACTCTAAATATCTATTCAATAAAAATGCTTGACCTGCAGGAAAACAGATAAACTACCACGTTTCCTGAGGTCTCCAAAGCCAAACATGTCATTACCTTTTTTTTTTTGTTCAGTCTGATTATGAATAATTAGAAGGAAAACTTAATTCATAAGCTATTAAGTGTTATGAATAGCAATTTCTGTGACCCTCTCAGTGGCTCTTTAAGGCCACTCTGAATGCAGCGCACAGAGCCGGCTCAGTTCTCCCTTTTTCTGGCAGCTGTAATTGAGCCTAATAGCTGCAGCACAGACATAGGGAACTTCTTTGACACCTAGACCAAATTTTCTAATGAAACGATCAAATAAGCATCATCCAGCCTGGGCATATCAAAGCCTCCGGCAGCTGGCAGCATGTCATGGGCTGACATTTGATTTTCTTAAGCACTGCCAGGCCTGTTTCCCCTCCGTGTCCTCTGGCCTTGTATTAACACTAATAATAGGGAAAGGTCTACAAGCAGAAGAGACGTTGTGATGAATGCTGGCAACTTCTGCCAGCTGCTGCGCTGGAGATGATGATTTACTTCAAGCGCTATTTATTTTCAACTCAATTTTTATTTTATTTTATTGGGATTATATGTGATAGACTAACATAAAGTAGTGCATGAATTATTTTTTTCTCTTTTTTTCAATAAAACACTCAATTGGTCTAGAATATGCAGTATTTAACTGATTGCACTCTGATCTGATTGTTAAAGAACATTTGTGTACATCATGAAGAACAAGATTGAGCAGAAAGGTTTGGATTTGTGAGGAAATTTGAAACAGACCTGGACTAGAAAACAATGGCTGATGCAATTTTTCATCCACCATACAAAAATCAAAATTATACAACAAAACTGCAAATAGGGTCATTCACCTAAACTGATTCTGGGCAAGGAGAGCATTAATCAGAGAGGCAGTCATGATAACTCTGGATGAGCTCTTGAAATCTATCAATCAGGAAGGAACGTGTGTTGACAAAACAGCTGTTAATCATGCCCTTCACAATTTAGGCGCTCATAGGGCGGTGGAAAGAATCAAGTCATTTTTCGATGAATGCCAGAAGAAATCATCTTTGCAGTTTGAGCCAGGAAGCCAGGAAATGAAGCAACTGAGACATGGATGAATGTGCACAGATCAGATTAGACAAAAGCTTTGTGACCGAAATGTCCAATTTTATAGTGAAACTTGGTGGTAACAGCATCCGTGGAGAAGCTTCTTCTTCAATAACAAAGAAAACATGGGTAGATCTGATGGAGAAACGAATGCAAATAAAGAACAGTATACTGGAAGAAAATCTGCTAGGGTCTTAAAAAAAAGGCAATGAGATGAGGCTGAGGTTTATTTTTCAACATCACAACAGTCTCAAACATACAGTGTACAATGAAACGATGCAAATCAAAGAATATTCATGTTTTAGAACGGCCTAATCAAAGTCTGGTTCTAAATTCAATTTAGAATCTGTGGCAAAGCTTAATGATTTATCTTTAGAGGCCCTAACATCCAGTCTGATTGAGCTTTAGAGAGTTTAATGTTGTTGTTTTTTTCTTTTTAATATTTTTAGGCACAAAACGAAGCAGCTCCCCTCCACAACAGGTGGTGATAATATCATTATACTCCATATTAACATAGCAAAGCCTTCAAGAAATCATTTTCTGTGTTTGGAGAATTATTTTGTGTGAGCAACAGTCTCACCCCGGCCACCACTATGAAAATATCCCAGCTCCTCCAGGCAGAGTAAACTATTTCCCATTATCAATGGATAATTATTATCCATTGATAATAATTATCCATATTATCAATGGATAATAATAGTTTTATTATCCATTGATCATAAAACTAAATCATTTTTAAATGAATTAGTCAAGAAAACCTATTGCTATTACATGTTTCCTTGCGAAACAAGAAAAGATGGGATTATTTTATTCTGAAGGCATTTTATTATGTTTCATTACTTTTCCTAATTTTTCATTTAAGTAGCATGTCAAATAGTTTAAAAATATAGTTTTTGACACAGATTGTTAATAAAAAAAACACACAGAAATTATACAGAGCAGAAAACACTGATGATGTTTGCAGTTTGACAGTTTCCCTGAAAAGAAAGAAAACCATTTGCTGAAGCCCAAGTTCCCATGTTTGACACAGCGGCCCAACAGGAGTGGCTGGAGCTTTCCAGGAATCCCCCATGGAGCTGCTCATGTCGTCAGCCCGCCGCCTGCTTATTTTTCAAGCTTCTATTGGGACCGAACACGTGTAGCGCGGTGCCCACTCCTTTCTTCCCTCTGCACTTGTTTGGTTACATTTGTCGCCTTGCGAGATAAGAACCAGATTTAACAGTTGCAGCGCTGAGCAGCATCTGGGCGAGGGGACGCAGGAGGATTGAGCCGCTGAATAACTTCTTACAGGGGGCATGCGTGTATAGTCTGCTCTATCTCTGCAGAGTTGACCCGATTATGTTACATTTCAAGTGCTTTGTCACAGCAGAGAGGGCTGGCTATTCTGGTTTGCTTCTCCTGAGGGCCTCGGCATCTGAAGGGCGAGTTTTCTACAAGCAGGAGAGACTGGAGAGTGTTTCCAGTTACCCTCTCGCTGTTTATTCATGGAATATTTTCTGACACCTACTTACGCCATTATCGTCTTGTATTTTTGTTTTAACAAAGTCTCTGAGTTTTGCGTCTGAAAGTTCCAGCCTCGGCAGACAAGAAAATCGACCTCTTAAAAGCAAACTGTTTCACAATTAGTGATGTTTCAGCTGATGCAAAATGTATTTCTATATCATTTTTACAGATGTGCCAAACATTAAAAATTATGTACGCAAGTATTTTAGTTACCTGCATTTTGCTGTCATGTTTTATTTGACTTTCATAATAAAATTATGGCCATGAACTTTAAAACCTTTTTTGGCAACTAACAAATTATGTATTTAATGGTGACATTCTCCATATTCATGCCATTGTTTGTTATGTTTTCGAAGCAATACTGAATAACCTTCTACCATCACAAATATAAACATTTACTACACTACTTTGGTCAGACTTAAATTTAGCTTTTCAGCAACAAACACACCAGTACCATACGATACGTACCGGTGGGGTATCATATGTCTGGTGTTAAGCATGATAGAGGACCCATGATGCTCTGGGACTTCATGAAATACCAGACAATCTTAAGAAGAAAATCTGGTGGATTCTGCTGGTAAATTAGAATAGAGTTGAATCTAGCAGGATAATGATGGCTCTCTTTTATTTTTGTGCCAGTGCTTATTTTTTATGCCAGATATTATTTCTTAATGATGAATTTTACCCCACCAAATATATATACATATAAAAATAGTGAGAGATTATGCAGTAAAAAATATACATATATATATTTTTTTAAATTTACACATCTTTACCCGCATGTGGCCAACACTCTATATCTGCTATATTTCTCTGAATAGTTTGCATTGAAAACTTGATATTTGCAACTTGTCAATGTAATATTACATAATATAACAACATGAAATACTGACATAAGTTGACCCTCATTCAAAGATTTTAGATTATGGTTTTGCTCTAAACATACACATTAAAATAACTGAGATTTTTAGGTCTCTATCATATAAATAGTTTATTACAAACATGCAAATGGGCATTGAACAATTAGTTTAAATGATTATGCAGTGTGGCTTGCCAAAGTGCGATACAAACTCATACACACACACATATATATATGACATTACACCTTTTTATCTTCATAAGGACTTTGCACAGACTTCCAGGACTTCCATTCATTTTTCATTAATTTCTATCTTGATCCTTATCCTACACCTAAACTTAAACCTAAACTCAGATCTCAACTTAGCCCTAAACCTAATCTCTAATCCAAAACAGCAATTCTCCCAGGAGAAGCAGTGTGTCCTCACAACGTAGTAAAAACGAGCCTTACAAGGTGAGAAACCCTAAAACTACTCTGTCATACACATAGACTCTCACACACACTTTGTAAAATATTTCAGAATACAAATCAAGTACTGAGCCAGTTAATTATAAAATATGCAATATTTTGGATTAGTCATAGAAAATGTAACTAGAAGTTCTAACTGCACAACAAAATAAATAAAATGTCTGGAAGCAACTTTTAGTTTTTGATTTCTGCCATCAACCATTTTTGCTCACATTCTTAAAATATTTCACAGAATCTGATTCAGTATACAAAGTCCTATTTTAAGTTTGATTAAACTACATTTTTAACTATTTGCAGAGAAAGCTTGTTTATATTTCATATTTTGTGGTAACCTATCATTTCATGCGCACTTCTGTATATGTGTGCTTTTAAGAAGCAAAATCCATCTACAGGCAAACAAGAGAGAGAGATTTAAAAACATAGGAGAAAAAAGACATGCCTGCTTTCTGGAATAGTTATTGTTCTATTGTTATTTTTTCCCATTTTATAGATGATATGATTTTATTTTATTTTATTTTTACCTGCAACATTAATAAACTGTTAAAACAGACAATAACACTATTAAAATACAGACTTACATGTCTAAGGTTATCTAAAATGTTTTCACACTTTATTCATCACTTTTTAAATTGATCAGTGGCAATGAAATTTTAATTAGTCTTCTGGGTTTTTCTGTTTCATATAAAATGATTTTCACATTTTTCTTTCATTCAAGTAGAACAAATACTGTTGACATCATCATCATCCAGGAGATAGCTAGAAAACAGCTTCTACCATGAATTTACCCACTTGTGCAATCAGAATATTAATTTTAAAAAAAGCAACAAAAAACAAATTGTGACAAGTACGGCTAGAAATGGATTCAATTTTATTTTGCCATCATGCTCAGTAAGCAGAATGGTAAAGGAGGTGAAAAAAAATCTTCACTGAGATCACTATTGTTGGATCACTGCAGCAAATATTTCAGTTTTATATTAAGAAGCTGGATTATGAGATTGTTCTAGTTTTAGGGCTTTCACGTTCATGTGTGCTGAAGAGACAGTGCTAGTGAGCTATGATTAAAAAAGTGATTTTATTTGTTACTTTTGGTCATTTTTTGAAAACAGATGCTTTGTAAACCTCTTGTTACACTTAGTAAAACTTGAACTGCTCATGTCTAAAAACAACATACAAATAATAAAGGCATCCATTTATTATTTGTTTCATTATCACAATTATTTTTACCGACTTCTGTTTTTCCAAACCTGGCGAGCATAGTTGTTTTGCTTGTCTCTATTCAGACTAACTCTACCATTCATGGTTTGGTGAAGTCCAAGCATTTCTCCGACAAGTAGGGATTTTTCCAATCATTTCATTGGTAATTTTCACCGCCCTCAGATTGTCATCTTGAGGCACTGGGTGCTAAAGCCAACTCAAAGACAGGGAAATAACTCTAATTCACTCTGTTTGACATTGACAGAAGTCCTCTTTCTTCTCTTCTCCTTTCTTTTCCCCTCCCCTCTTTTTTCTTTCTCTTTGCTCTCCTCACCATCTGGCGTTCGGCTCTGACCCCCTTGTCAAGGACGCAGATGGGAATTAGGAAAAGTGGACTTGTTTCAAACAATTATGGAAATTACTTTAATATCTTAAAACAAAAAGACGGAGCAATATATTTGTTTGAGATGTTGACTGTCAGCTTGAATTTCCACTCCGGTGTGTGAGCGTGTGTGTTTCTAGGTGATAAATAAACTCCGGCAAAGCATCCCACAGGTGTGTTTTTAAGGGACATAATCTTTCTGTTTAGTTGTTCTAAAAAATAAAAAATAATTTAGGTCTAACACAAGCACCTGCCTGAGGAGCAGGTTGTGACCTTCAGCCTCCAACCCTGAAATGAACACCAACTAATAGAGACCAGTCTGTTAAATTGTAATTGAATGCTACATGGCTCTCTGAACCTTTTTTTCCATAAGCACGCAGGACCGAGGCAGATGCTCCAATGACAACTTAATTTCGTCATCGACGAGCAGCGGCGAGTGTTTCAGTTTGAGGTTCTCCTTCGAAATTCGGCTCCTATTAATGATAATTAGCAAAAGAAAAGGTGAGTCATGTCTGAGTTTTGTTTATCTTACATTTTGGATAATTTGAGACACACTTTTGCCAAAGAACAATTTAAATTTGGAAACTCCCAGCACAAAGAGTGTTGTTGTGTTCACCTCATATC
The DNA here is from genome assembly GCF_000485575.1 of Poecilia formosa. NCBI lineage: Eukaryota > Metazoa > Chordata > Actinopteri > Cyprinodontiformes > Poeciliidae > Poecilia > Poecilia formosa. The sequence goes on along the minus strand of NW_006800170.1, from coordinate 298,658 downwards.
AACTTTTAAGTTCCTCCGAGACGTTAGACTTTTGCAAATATGATTTGTATCAGTATGTGTTTTAAAAGCCCACTTTTGCCTTGAAAATATGTTTAGCTTCTTTTTTGAATTACTACACACACAAAAATTTAATTGAAAATGTGAGATTCCCAGTAATCAGTTTTTTACTGATTTAACATTAACATTAACATTAAGAAAATGTTTTGTCATTTTCTTAATGACATTTCATATTTATGCTGTTGATTTTTGGAAAAGGTAGCTATATTATTAAACTGTGTAAAGATTTAAAAGACTTAGTAGCTAAGAATGTCCTCTTTTATTTTACCAGCCAAGATGGTGCATGTCTTTATTTGCATCTATCAAGTCTGGAGTTTACACCCTGGGAATCATTTTTAATCTCAACATAAAAGTTATAATCCAACTCACCATTTTTCTTCTTTCAGAAAAGAAACATAGCAAATTCCAACTTGTTGCCCAATCAGTTGTACTTGAAAAAAATAGTTCAGCTTTTTTCTAAATTTATGCTCCTGTCATATCTTGTTTACTGGACTAAACAAAGTTTCTCTTTAGCACTTATAAATCAAACAGATTGTTATGGAAATGTCACTGGAAAATCCTAGAGAGTTTAAATATTTCTTATTTTATATTCACAGCAATGATTTCTTGCTGAGTTCAGAATTTATTTTAAAATACTAATCCTCACATATAAAAAAATAAAAGAAATAAAAAATGTATCATACATTGAGAGTAATAAATGATTATAACATAAACATAAAATAAAAACAGTGCGCGGCCAGGTGCTAACATATCTTATTTTCAAAAGTTTATCTTTTATTCTGTTTACAAAATCTAAATGTTTTAGTTATTATCAGCCCAACATCAATAAAGGAGCCTGGCTTGCTGAGGCTTCAAGTCGTGGGAAAAATCCTCTATTGAGCTTAGTTGATTCATTGGATTCATAAATCTAATGACTTCAGTCAGATTTGCTAAAACGTTTGTACTTTCTACTACCATTTTAGTTATTTTTTTTCTTTTTACATTTTCTACGTCTAATTAGCTTCTGAGCATGATTTCCATGTTCTGTGCTTTTCACTATCTTATTATTTTATCTTTTGCTGTGTTTTGTAACTTTTATGTTTTTTTTGTTCCTAAATTAAATTCATTTAGACATGTTGTAGCATTCAAGTTGTTGTCATATATATTGAAAAATGTTCATTACATTTACTGAGAATGAAGCTGAGCTGCATGGAAGGAGACCCTGTTTAGTAATATATAAATATATATATATATATTTAGCGAATCTCACTTTTCAGCGATTATGAAGGTTTGTAGCAGTTCCTGTCTCTACAAAAGAGCCTATATTATAATAACTTATGACTGAAAAAAATAGTAGCAATATAAAAAAACGCATGAATTAGAAGATTTTCCCTGCTTTTCAAAGAAAGAAAAAGTGAGTGAAAATGGGTGATGAAGGAAAAAACACCTGGATAATCAAATCCAATAATGCCTAAATGTAACTAAAACGCTGATTAAATGGACTGAACAAGGGTCAATTTTAAAGTTGCTGTACAGACTCAATTTGGACAAATTACATACACAGAAAAGTCTCATTTTCAACTAATTTTTCTAGTTTTATGTTTAAGTTTAAAGTTTGAGCTTGGTGCATTTTTAAAATGTTCTTTTTAAAGGAAAAGATGAATTTCACACACCACTGTGCACACTCCAATAGCACGCTCTACATTTGTATATTTTGGTACAAATTATTTGTTCTAAAGGCCACAGATGTAAATCTATTCTTTATCATTTTGATAGCTTTAATAATGTGTTGTTTGATAATAGATTCAGCATTTTTTGTGTACAATAAGGTGACAAAGCAGCCAGGGGGAGCTGTGTTTACAGAGGAGAGAAGGAAACGGCGCTGGGGATTCTCTCGGCATGTCTGTCTGGTCCAGGTATTATTCATCTGATTTTGTCACAAGTATTTTCAAATATTAAAATGTGGTGGACATGTCTTCCCCACAAATCTTCATCGTAACATTAATTTTATGTAAAGAGAATTTGTAAGTAACTTAGGGGAGAAAATAAAATTAAAATGATAAAAATGTGATACTTTTTTAATGCCTACCATTCGCCTAGTAATATTTGTTTTTCAAATTAAAAAAAAACATAAGAAGAAATAACAAAATAAAAAATATTTTAGTCACTACCTAGTAGTTTTTAAACTTATAGTGTATAGTCTGTAGTGAAGTTTAAGAAGCACGAAACGTCATATTATAAATCATTATTATGAAGATATTAGCAATACTTATTTTGTAAAGACATAAAGGCAACAAACTTTTTGCTTTATATTGAATTTGAGTAACACATTAAGCCTAAAAGTGTCAAATATCACCTTTAAATAGAAACATTCTAATTTCATGTAATTTAGAAAAACGTGTTCTTTTTCTTCCTTTTTTTCTTAAAAGGACCAAATATGTTTATGCTTTATTCACTGATGTGGTTTCTTAATCATAAAGTAAAATAACTTATATTGAGTTTATTCATGTTGGGCCAATTCACAACATTTTTTTTTTTTTTTTTTACAAAAACTCCATTTCAAATCAAACACACAGACTGATTCCAAGTCCATTACACACATTGCTAATTGATTCTAGTTATCAACAATGCAGTCAGGTTCAGTTGATTATTCAATCAAGTGTATAAATATTGTATGTTTTGATTTGTAAAAAGTACTGACTGCTGTGATAGACAATGGATTAAGTTAATGTTTAATCTTTTGTGGAGCATATTACACACACATTTGCAAGTTTTGGACAGAAAAAAGTACATTTGTGTGGTTGATTAGCGTTTGCACTGTTACACTGAGGATCCTGCAGTTTTCTCTCCCAGACTGTTTTTGTCTATCATAATAAAACAAAGGTGGAATGTGTTTGGCTAAAATATGAGATAATATGAGAAAAGAAAATCTAGAACTGAACTTTTCTAAAACTGTGCACTCCTAATAGCCCCATAATTGAAGCGCGGGACCCCAGAGGGCCCGACTCCTTTGAGGTCAGCTGCAGACAGGAGCTGCCAGACCCATGCACTACAGGCTAATTATCTACGTTTAAACATTTCCTGGTTTAAAGAACTTAAATACCGGGACAGCAATCACACAAACAATAGCCTCTCAGCTAAATGAATGAATGAATGAATGAGGAGGTTAAAAAAACTGAGAAGAGTCCTAAAGCACACGACCTGAGAGAAGCCTTTGAATTCCTCACTTTAAAAGGTTTATTATATTGAGCCGTATCAACGCTGATCACTCAGATGTTTATAAACTACTGCAATATTTCTGATATCTATCACGCTTTTTTTATTATTCGCGTGCTCTTTATTGGCCATGTCTCAAATGAAAACCCATAAATTCCTTCATTCACTTCTAAATTAAATTTTGTAACAGATAACATTTCTCAACAACTTTGTCATGTTTTTGAGGATAGCTACACCCCTGATATGTGCATCCAGTTCTTCTTTCTTAAGCTGCTGTCTCACCATGAATGTTTGCATGTTGAAAAACATGTTATGCTGCTCTAAAAATAAGGAAATAATGGGTATTAAGTGAAACATCAAGTACTTTCATGTCACTAAAGTATGTATTCTGAATAGTGTGTCCGTTGACATCAGCTGAGTGGAATTCTGATTAGCTGTTACTTGCTACGATGTCATACTGTTGTTTTTGCCATATTTATAGATCACTTGTCGCCCTGGTAATAAAATATCATGGCTCTCAAGAGTTCAGAAAAAAATAAACCAAATTATCTAAAAGGTAGGTCACGCCATCAGTTTCTATTTCAAGCACTTAGCAACTCAAGGTGAATGAATGTTTAACAAAAAAAGTTGTAAAAAATGTGTAAAATATTGCCAAAGTTATACTAATGTTACAATTGGTTCATTGCTGCATCATCTGAGTAAATGCTGGAATGAATGAAGACATGAACCTTCAGAAACACATAAAGGCAAATAAAAAGTCAGCCATCTTTCACCGGAAGAACATTTCGAGAATTAAACAACTAATGTCAGAGAGAGAAATGTAATGTTTATTACATTTTCTCAAATGTTTTGTATTTAATTACTGTATTACGGTGTGATGTGCTTATTGCTGAAACATGCTACACAAATAAACTTCACACTTGACTTGAGAGCTGTGAAATAGTCCAAAATATTAATTAGATGTAAATGTCTAACAAAGCTATGGTAATCTACCTCATGTGGTGATCGTCACATGAGTTAGCATTGGAAGCTAATGCATAGGAAGGTAATGCTGGAGTGTTATTTACTTAAGGCTGTGTATCTTATTACACCATTGTAACATAATCTAGATGCACAAGTGTGTGACAGAGGGATAAGTTATCCACAAGCTATTTTTGGATTGCAATAATGCCTTTATGCAAAGCTGGCCTGAAGCATAAGAGAACTTTGTCGCTCTCAGTTTAGCCCCCTGCTGTACAAACTGGAAATTGCACCAAATATAATTTTGTTTTGATTGACCTTAAGTTATGAGAATAGAACCTTGATTGAGGTAATTTTCTTAAATGTCTTGATTGTCATGGAAACTGTTAGAGGTTATAAATAGATCAGTGAATCACAGCCTTGACTTTTACTATCTTGTTGTTGGCTTCATATTCTGGAAACTGAGTAAATTTCAAAATAGGATTACATTTTCACTAAAGCATAAGCTGTTTGGGGACCCTTTTGGATTTACTTTTAAAGCTTTACTTTAGAGTAGTTGTTCTCCAAACCCTAAGAAAACTTCTTGAAACTTCAGTTGAATTTGTGTCTATAAAAAGCTAATATGTTTAAATACTTTATAAATGGGTAACTCTCTCCTGTGCAGTTTCTTTACTTTAGTGACTGGGACATAGACCGAGTCCTGTTACACACTTATGGCCTTTGTGAACCAACTTCTTACATCAATTAGATGTACACGTATTCCTACTACAACTCACTTCTTTCAAATAAAGGCATCATGAACAGACTGCAAAGGTTCTACAGTATTTGTGTTGAAGCAAATACACAACAAAAAACTGTAAAACAGCGAGTCGTAAAGACAGGATTGGATATTTTTCTGCTCCAACACAACCGAATAAAAATAATTAGTTAATTAACAGGCCTATGGAGAACCAACTTTGTTGCTCCAGCCTGGTGTGTTTGAGCAGGGACACATCTAAAAGTTTCAGATCTCTGGGCCCTGAGAACTAGAGTTGGGCTTCCTTGTTGAGAACCATTAGAAGCCAGATGAGTTTCAACTTTCCCATTGTGAGCAGCGTCATGGAAATCAGTGTTAAAAGTCATCATCACAGATAATTTATTTTATGGATCCTATTCTGCTCCAGACTTTAAAATAGTATTGTCTGTGCCCAAACAACTGAAAATAAATGACTTGTTTGGCATCATAATCTTCCATTAGACAAAGAGGCAGTTGTGGAATATTATGAGATTATCTGCAGGTGCAACGTCTCCTGCTGAATGCCGGCTTGTCTGGAACATAAATATTTTAAACTGCAAACCCCCTGAAGCTGTTTACACGTATTGTTTGACCCAGGTGTGGATGTCTAAGGCCCTTTATAAGGGGAGACTGACCCACCTGGTTTGTTGAGTTGATTTGCAGCATGATGCAAACAAAACAAAGTCGCGTAAAGGTCAGCTTTCCAAAATTCATTTAACTTCCTTTTAAACAGATATAGAAGATTTTTTTTATTTTATTTTTTTAAATAAAAGGTTATTTTCGATGCATATTTTTCACTGTCATCCATTGTGGCCACACCAAACTTAAGTGTTATGTTCACACATCTCCACTGTGTGTCTCCATGCTGAGCCCACAATAGGCTTAATGAATAGACGCCAGGTAGATAAAAGAGCCGCTCTGCACAGCGCTCACCTCACCGTCTGTCAGAGATCATCATGAATGTCCCATCACTATTTTTCTCGGCATTGACACACACACACACACACGCACACACGCGCACACGCACACACACACCCACACACACACACACAACTAAAGTAAATAATCCTTTTCATCAGCCAGAGCCAGATTCTCAGTAATCAGCATCCTAGTATAGGATGCTGCAAACCAGTATCACGCTACGGTAATTTGGATTCTAATTAAAAAGGTCTCGGACGGTTTACTCAAATGATCACTTGAAACTGATGCTGCAGATTAGAGCTGCAATGCCTCGTTTAACCTTTACGTGTAAGGCCTTTGTGATTTAAGCTCTCGCTACTCAGGGAACATGATGTGTATGGAAACAGAGGAGTTACGTGACAGCAGACAATGAGTGTTTAAAAAAAAATAAAACTTTTTTATGTAGTGTTATAATCTACTCAGTCTTTTTCTTTTACTTAAAATTGTTTTAAAAAGTAATACTACCATGCTGAATACCCAGAAGTTAACTTAAATTCCTAAAAGATAAGGACTAAATTAAAGAAATTGTGTAAAATGAATCAATTACATTTATTTTTAAAACAGTTGCAAACTTCAGAGCCTCATGCTTTTCTCACATTCTGATTGGTCTGAAAAATGAGTCATAAAACATTTTTTTTCTTGCAATAAGATATGAATAAGACAGAAAAATAATAAACAATCAGCCACCAAGTATGAAATATTCCCATTCATTTTGAATTGTCTTGTTGCAGATGATTCCACTTTATACCTGAAAAAGTCAAGTAAAAAACAAAAACAAATAAAAATACGAAATCACAAAGGAGTGAAATTATCAACACTAGCCAGCTCCTATTCATTTTCAAAACACCTAAAAAAGTTGCTCATTTTATATTCAGAATTGCTGAAACAGAACAAAAAATGCAGTTCTTTTGTAAACATGCACTGAAACGCACAGTATGAATAAGACTTTATGCACTGCAATACAAATATTTTTATTAGAATACATTTATTTAGCCCTAGCATTTCCTGAATAAATAATTTTACTTTTTGATTATTTATACTTCACTTAGTAGTCAATGATCTGCTGCTAAATGATCTGCTGCTATACTTGGGGACAAACGTATTTGTAACACGAAGATCTGTCTCTGTTACCAACTCTTTAAAATGGGAAAGAGAACATGGCATTCAGATATGTGGTGACCCTCATGATTCAAGAAATGGAAACATGAAAACAATAATGATATATTACAGATAATTACAAAATTGTAAAAACATGGAAATGTGGAAAATGTGGAAATGTGAAATTGATCAAAGCTCTTTGTTTTCTTTCGCTGTAGCAAAAAGTGATATCTGGGGTCAAGTATTCATGACATTAGTTCATTGTAAGGCCTAATTCACAGCTTTTCAATTGATTCTGGAATACTAGAAAAATGATCATTTGTAATAATTTAGTCTCCTTTTGTTTGTTTTCATGTTTTCAAACATCTTTACTGGTTTGATATTTGATAATTGTTTTTTTTTTATATCAGCTTACTACTTCCTGTGCTCATCATCATAACAACACTGTTTCTTCTGATCTCTGATCTGTTTGGGTGACCTTCTGCTAAAGCCGAGTGCTTTGTGTTCCCACCTGGCCCCAGGTAAGCTCCCTGTCCGGTGAGCAGTAAACAAGCTCTCCATTGGCTTGTCTGCTCCACTTAACACCTGACATCCCCCCTCCATGCTGACCTCAGACCTCTGACCCCAAACTGACAACCTGGGAGGCGTCTTTGGAAACTTTCTTTTCTCCGCTTGCTCCCCTTTTCTTCTCAGCCACTTGCTGAGTGCTGCAGAGTGAGACAAGGTGAAAGGTATCCTGAGAGCGAGGGGTTTGGATGGGGAGGGGGTGCAGGTGTTCATGCCTCCACACCTCTCAAGTTCAAAAGCCATTGAGTCCTTTGCAGCCAGGTAACGTTCAACAATGTGTCACCCACCCCCCACCCGGAGGCGACACTGTCAGAGGGCTTCAAGGAGGCACAGTCACCCATCCTCTTCCACACACCGGGAATAAAAATATACCTATTACCCCAGCTGCCAACACTTGCATATACATCTAATAATATTCAATAACATCTGTCATACAAGTATCTGCAAAAATGCACGAGAGACTTGTGCTAATCTAACAAAACACTCCAAGAATCTAAACTTGTCACATTTGCCTTAATCGTGTCCAGTATTTCTCAGCTCCCGCAGCCATATGAGTTCAAAAACTGGAGCCAGTCCAAGCATTACTGGTAACATTAGTGTCAGTAATTTAATGCGCAGGTGTGAATGGATTCTCAAACAAGCTGAGGAGGCTCCCAGCAAGGCCCCGTTCAGCACTGCCAGGATCAGCGGCGGGTTTAAATAAATATGCCGCTGAGCAGACATGTCGGCAGCTGGGGCCCCGGTATGGCTGTCGCTGTTTGTGTTGTGGCTTTGTGTGGTCACTGATGAGAAAGCAGAGGGACGCTACTGTCCTCGCTGCGAGAAGACAAGTAGAGGAAAGAAGCTAATGGAGGAAACAAGCAGCACCTGAAGACACCTTCTGAGCAGATGCATATAAAACCTGATCATGTTCTGGAAAGGGTAGTTCTGGATGAGAGCCTCTTTTTGCCACCCCACGCAAAAAACATGCACTCGGGCCATCTAAGCCTCTCCTGCACAAGAGAGCTAGAGTTTCGGAAGCAGTAAGAACTAAAAAAATTATAAACTACTGACTGGTATAAGAAGACAGAGAGAGATGGAGACATAAATTTATTGAGATTTCAATTATATATATATTTTTTAAAACTGTCTCCTTTTTCACATTTTGCAGAACCAGGTTTCATCTTTGAGAAGCTTGTTATTGTAATTGTCTAACGCAGTCTAATTTGGTCAAAATGCATTAAATAAATCATTAAATATGTTTTTTTTTTGTCTTTTACAAAAATAATAAAAGTTTCACGAATCTCAAATTCTGTCTTAAATAATTCATGTATTGTGCAAACAAATTTATTAAAACCAGAAAGTTTTCATAAACTTTGTGTTGAATAATAAGCAGCAAATACAAATCAATCCTTGCTGAGTGAACATGTAAAAAAAAATTAGAGAAAACGTTTAGTTTTATTGGTAGCTGATTTATACATTTGATCTAATTAATATCATGAATAATAACAACAATTAATTATGGATATTTTTTCCATTATTATGACTGCAATATTGAATGTGTTATTTTATTTTACCAAATAATATAATTATTATTCTGTTTTAGATGATAGTAGATTGTACAATTTTGTTAAGTTATTTTGTAAATACTGTGGTATTTTTAGGTTATCTTACCTTGAGAACGGCATATTGTTCCATGCCTGCTACTTACTATGTAGTGTCATTTTTATTTTTCATAATAAATTCTAACACTTACTTATTTTTTAGATTGCTGAGTCTTGAACTTCAAGTCCTAAATTGATGAATAATACAAATGTTTTTGAATCTAAAAGGTAAAGCAACAACCTGTAACGCTGAAAGATTTTTAGTTTCTTCGCATGCATGTCCACCAAGAAGTGTGTAAATAGCCAAACTGTTGCTGGAAACTGCACAAACTGAAGAGAAACATTTTTATTTAAGGATTGGACTTGAATGACAAGATGAAAGACGAGTAGAAAAGGCAGTGGAAATGAAAGCCTGAAAGATGTGAAAAGTGAAATTCCAGGCACAGAGAAGACAAGAGCTGCTGCTGTCTGTCGGCAGCAGAGTGGGGAGTCAATTAGGAGGTTAGCTGTGCCAGATGAGATTGTTCAGGAATGGTTTATGGATTGAGAATTGAGCAGAGGAGGGCCAACGGAGGAAGATCAGTTTCAGTGTTTCTTTCCAAGCTGCCACTGCACCCTCATGGACGTCTTGAAAGCTGTTGGGGGTTGGGGGGGGAAATGCCAGAAAAGTTAATTCCTTCAGGCACGCTGCCAGAGAGGAGAGTGCCCCTGTAAGTCCTGCAGTAAATCCTGTGGATTCATACTGAGCTGCAGAGAAGACACCTGCAGGATATATGATACTGTATATTTCTTGTCAGCCTTTGAGCTCAGGTACAAAACCAACACTGCGCATTAGCTCAGCTTTAACCTGCAGAGCAGCTTTATCATCACTCTGTTTTGCAGTGTCAGTCCTGTGGGGAGTCTGCATAATGGTGAACTTTGTTTTGGCAGGAAGGTTTGTTTTTAAATATTGTAGTTTCAAAGACCTGAGAGGAAACGTCGATTTTATGTCCGCATCCTTTTTTGTTTGTTTTTCACTAAGCATGAGACTGGATGCCATCTGTTCATAGAGGCAGCATACAGACTGATATAGTGTATATTAAAGGTGTCATGTTTTTATTGTTTCATGAACTATTTCAGAATAAAATGCTGCACTCAAAATGTTGTTCTGACGACCAATTTATAAGCAAAACTCCATCATTTTCACTGATAGCTTCCTCCTTTTCTCTTCAATTGTTATATGTCAGACAACAAGGCAAAGTGTGAACTTGTAGCTTTGAGCTGTGAGTTATACACACAGGGCAAGGAGTGCTGACGAGATGGTTAGTGTCAACATGTCAGAGGTCGGATCCCCCCTTAACCGGGTTCCTTCAGTAGGAGGATTTAGATAAAAAGGAGGCAGGATAACAAATATGGATCTCTTTGTAATGTTAACCAACAATATTTATGTCTGATCTTAACTCTGCTCTGTTATCAAGAACAGGGTGCAGAAAATGTAAGAATAAGGTGTGTCTTTTTCATTTTTTTTTTATAAATGTTTCCCTGTTTTAGGTGTACTGTAGATATAACATACCAAACAGGTTCTCTTTTGCCGCTGTCTAAAATGGGCTTCCATAACAAAAATATATTTTAAAAGCCAAATATAACAGCAATATCTGGGGCAACTGTGATTTAAGAGGTAGGTTAAAAAGTGGAAGGTGGTAGGTTAATTTTATAAAGGATTAAGATTGGCTAACTTGTCTTTGCATCAGATTTATCGCCCAACAGATACACACTTATAAGGTAGAAGGTGGTGTTAAGATATTGTCATCATCACTACTTTTACTGTTGCACTCGAGTCCAATTGACATTATTGTACTTTAGATCACTTTATTTTATTTTTATTTTTTTACATTAGCCAGCAATTGGTGAATCACCTTTGGAAAACTATATCTGGAAAACTTTTGCTAACCTGAACACACTTCCTCACATGGTGTTCACACACTTGCAGCTATATCTTGTAACACCACCGACCGTGCCAACATTTACAGTCTTTACTGTCAGCTGATCCAACCACAGCAACCCACCAGCTGTGAAAAGTGTCGCCCCTATAAGCTCCTGCCACTGACTGACAGTAGCTTTAATGTTTGATGAAGGACCAGGGATGAACCAAAGGCTAGACTCCCAGAGTAAGCGATGCAGGGAACACCCAAACCTCCTGCTATTGTTATCGCCCTTGGCTGCCCTGCTATTCATAGAGCGGAGGATAGGGTTCTTCAGTCCCGGGCTGAAAGTTTCACATAGGAGAGACACACAATGAAGCCAGGATAGCAAGGATTACCGTGGCCTTCAGATCCACACCTGTGGTGGCCCTGCACAGTCACACAGAGGACTCCACATTCAATGTTACATCTGGAGATTAAATGAAAGGCAATGTAATTTTTTACAGATAAAATACTACATTTTTAAATTTGTTATCTTATATTAATTAACTAAACAACTCAAGATACTACAGCTGAAGCCAGATACCTAGCTGTGTGTGCTAACATTTCAGATAATTATAACCAGAATCAAATTCGTTTCTTCAAGATTTATGTCTCACAGTAATAGTTAAGGGCTAAAATTTTGAACCTCATCTCTGCTGACCAGGCTTCAAATGGCCATACTCTATCCATGCCCTGCACCATATTATCATTTGTACAAAGGACAGTGAAATACCTGACACTCAGGGACAAAAACATGTAATTATATGGAACAGCATCAGTACAGCCCAAATAACATTGCTTGAGGAACTGAGCAAAAAGTGATTATCTGGGAAAAAAAAGCAACTAAAGATATGATCCTAAGGATCCCAACAAAGAAACCTCTATACCCTTAAGTCCTCTCCATGAACATCACAAATAGGACTTTTGATTAAATTTTTTTGCTCATTTGGCAATATTTTCTACTTTTGCCTTTGATGAATGGTTTAGAGTTTTATGTCAGATACAGCTTCCCTTTATAGACCCTAATTCTTGATTTATTTTGTAATCTGTTTCCTGTCCACTCACTCCCTGCTTTCCTTGTTTCATCTGTTTTGTCTATTTTGGTCTTTTACTTTCCTGTGTTTTATCATGCTCTGTTTCATTCCCCATCTTTCTCTTTTGTGTTTATCAGTCATTCTAGTCTTCCTAGTTTTCTCTCATTTCTCCTCCCACAGCTTCATCCTGTAATTAAACTCCCATGTTTTGCATCCAGTAACCATCCAGTTGCATATAAGCAACTGTTTTGCTGCACTCATTTTCAGTTCCTCCTGAAGCAACTGTTGTCCTTTTTATTGTTTTGTAGTCTTTTTATGTTTTCTCATTGTTATTGTTGCAATATACATTTCTGTTTTTTAATTAAATATCCACTGCACCATGATTCTGCTTTTTGCTTGCACTTGTGTCCTCCACAAACCCAGACAAAACAAACAATACAGAGTTTTCATTGGTGCTAAATAAACTCTCACCTTATTTGTAAGACCCTTAGCTACATTTGTTACAGACAATGTAAACCTAGTTTTTCTGGATTTGTCCCAGTGGGTTCATTTCTTTCAAAAGGCTCTCCAGTGAGTTTAATCTGGCCAAGAAGAAACAAAGCAGATCAGGAAACAAAAACAAAAACCTTTCCTCAGAGCTCCTCTCCACCCTGTGTCTTTGTATCAGTTTTAAGATTAGTCACTGGATACCACAGATGTTAATGAATCCTGTTTAAATGAATATTATGTGTCATCAAATCCCCTGCTGCAAGATTTAATTCCCACACCCCAAAAAGCATAAAGGTTGAAAATAAACCTCCCAGACCTGTCAAAGAGCCTGTAAGTGGTGTTAAGTCCTGTCAAACGAACAAAAAGGAGGAAAATATTTTTCACAAGCTCCATCGCAGCGATTATGTTTCAGTTGACATTCTCCCTCGATACACCTGAGACAGGTGACTTTTTGCATGGAGGGGATTAACTGTTATGGTGTTTGAAGAGGTTTCTATTGTTGAACGCCAGGAATATTAATAACCCAGGAGTTGGCATCGCTGACGGGGGAAGACATTGGTAGATACAGTGACCACATTATTTCCCATCACAATAAATGAATCCGTAACACACAGTAGGGTTCCCTCAGAGACGTCGCTATGTTCCACTGCTGAACACCACATTTCTACATATGGCTCAATAATTCAGATGATAACTGGTTCAGTTTAATTGCAGCATAAAAGATTCAAGGTGTCCCTTAAGTGCAGCACATCAGGTGCCACTTATATAATGACAGATGGCTGTTTGTTGGCTTGGGTGTCACATAGGGAGGCTTTGTCATATTCACACTTCCCCTTGTTGGGAGAGGGATCAAGTTTTTCCTCCCTGTACAGTTTCTCTTTTTCATTCACCAACTGTGACAATGATGAATTATTGAGACGCAGAAACTGATGAAGGAACAGCCAACATTCATCTTGCAAATGTGTTGCATGTGTTAGACTCAAAATAAGTTCAATAAAGAATTAATGGTTTGCATTTACAGCCAAATGCATTTTGAGCATGCTAGCTATCACCAGGAGTACATTGCTGTGCAAAAGTATAAATATCCCTTGAATTTCTATGTAGTTTTTGAGTTTTAGCTGATATATCAAGACAGTGTAGTCCAAAATGTTGAAGTAGTTGGTCTTAATTGTGCTCATTAAGGATTTCAAGATTTAGATTTTTAGAAAAGTGGGATTTCTATTTAGCCACCTTTACTCTGATTGCACTTGTTAAAATCAAGTGCAACCAATTACTTTAAAGGGGCAGTAATGTGTATTTTCCAGGTATATAATCATTTTATAGTACAATCAAGTAACTGTGTCACCTTCAGTTACACCATGCTGTATATTTCAAATATGACTTAAAAGATATTTGACTTTGCAAATTAATGCCATGAAATTTGGTCTCTGCCTCTTTAAGAAGGTCCTGCTCTTTCTGACACTCTACCTTCAGGACGTCATCACAACATTTCTCCATTAAGTCTTTAACTATTTGACATGTTGCCAATCCTAAAAGAATCCTGCTAAATGCTGCGAATTACTTGAGGTTGGGGTGATTCGCCTTATAAGCCCACAGCTAATCCTACAATGGAGTGGTCCAGATTTGGCCAACAATCTACGTTTAAGTTGACTAAAACATAAATTGAGAAAATAGTTTCTTTACATCTATATGAAATATTTGTGTGAGATGAAAAGGAATTAAATTTAGATGTAAATGACATTTACGTACACTGAATAAAAAGACACACACACCTTTTTCTTCAGTCTGAAGTTAAATCAGACTAAATTTCCAAAATAATTACCAAAATTATTTATATTTGCTAAGAGTCACAACATCTGTTTTAACTGAGTATACTTTTATTTGAAACAATTTAAGATGAACTCTCATATTCCACCTTTCTACACATCAAAGATCTGATTAGATTTCCTATTATAGTCATTTTGGTTATTATGTTATACCTAATAGATCTAATACAGCTTTATTCTACTTAGTGTAATAATTTTTTGGTATATTCAGGTTGCAAAATACATACCAAAGCATTGCTGGGGGGGGGGGTTCATATGAGAAAACTTCCTGTTGAATGAGTGAGCAGAGTGAACCCACACATCATGTTTGGAGTTCTCTACATTTCCTGTCTCTAACTGCAGAATAATTTTTTTAAAAACAGTTGACTTAGCTTAACAAAGTTGTGTGTGAATACTTAAAAAGGGGAAGCACCTGCTCATTTAGTTAATGAGCTGCAAAAAACATCACCCTGAAGAAAACAAACAGACATTGCATAGTGTTTCAAGACATACTCATCTGTAATAAGACCGCAATAGTATAAAAAGTAAATATCAGCACTTATGCTTTTGTTAAACCACCAGCAACGACTGGCTGAGGCTGCTTTCTGGGGCCGTAAATCAAGCGTTTCCACACTTTGGCTTTCCACTGGAAAAATAATGAGGGCATATGTGAGGCCTGAGGCAGAAATATCAAGGAGTACGAGAAACGGCCAAGAGATACAGAGAAGTGAGGGTGAAACTAAACTGGTGCCATTGGTGCCAAAAGTGAAAGGGAAGTAAGACTGCTGAGGGTCTATGTAGTCTGGGAGGTGTTTTAAAACACATTAATGTTAATACTTTTACAAAATATGCTCAAACATGTTTATGTTTTTAGTACCCACATTCATTTGCTGTCTGGATAGAAGGAGAGGTAGGGCACAGTCATTGCTGTGAGGTTGGTGTAAAGCTCTTACGACCCTTGAGGTGTTCAGAAAAGTCATTCAGTGACCTTTTTAAAAGAAAAGGAAAATTATATTTGTTTTAATGTGGGAAAATAATGAAAATATGGTGCTTTTTAAAACATATAGGAGTATGTTTCCTATCTGAGCTCCGTAGTTTTGTTTGGTGAGTAATTATGCAATCAAAAATGTATCACTTATCACTCAAAATCAGATACATACACTGAAGCAATAACTGCTGCGATGTGTCAAAATAAGGAAAAACTTTCAGGCGTATGAATACCAAGAGTTGATCTATAAAAGAGGAAGCTGCCAACATAAGCGTTGCGCTCTTGCAACCCACAGATGTGATTACAATTACATATTGTAATTATTGTAATTACTTTGTGCTCCAGGCAATATTCTAATCAATAAGTGACATCTGTACCGACTTCACACTATAAGGGTCCATTCACACCATTCTTGTTTAGTCAGCTTTAATCAAACTCTAGTTCGTTTACCTAGAAAGTCTGGCTTGTTTTGGGGAGGGACTCTATGCAGACCACAAACATGAACACTTGTCCACCTAAAATCCTAGGTCTTGGTTTGGTTGAAGTCAACTCTGGTGTGGTTCAAATGCATTATGTGAATATCAAGCAGAAAATCGACTAAAAAGCAGGGGATTCTGGGTAAATACACCTAAAACAAATGCGTGTCTAGCACTACAGAGAAGGTCTTCTACCAAAGACAAAACAAAATCTATAACCACTAAAATGTCATGCCGCTCCATTTTGTTTACAAGTTGAGCTCATGTCTCCATCAAATGTTTTTTGTCGTTTTCTCCAGTGGTTCTTGGTGCAGCGCCACCACAGGTGAGGGAGGGAACAGGTTTTTCAAAGGGTTTGATTCATTTGACACAGTGCAGCGTGAGAGTGAAACACACCAGCTGAAAATGTAACAAATGTTGTTTTCCCAATCAAACCGAGTCTACCAGACTGTTAGGTGTGAAAACACCTTAAGGTGTTTGAAATTTCTTCGGAGAAACAGGAAATTTCTCAGTTTAACCCCAAAGATCATAAATATTAAAAAAAAAATAACTTGGGCAAAATAACTAAACATCATATGTAAACTTGCCCTTATTACCAGACAGTATTATTCCTTCCTTCAGCTTGAGACCAACTGCGATGGTAATGGTACGTCTTTCACACGCCTCTCATTGATCCTGTCTCCGATGATCGATGAGGTGACTTGAGGATGGAATTGGCCCGGGCCGCGTCACCCTCTGCCATCTTCCAGCACCTTTGGCTCACACATCTCTGATCTGGAAACCCAAGACCAGGGACCACAAAGGGCTCTGTAAAGCATCTTACCCTTCCCTCTCAGTATAGTAATTAACCTGCCTCTCACCTCCCTGTCCAGCAGCGTCTTCAGAACAGCTTGGCAATCATCAGACACTTCACACAACAGCCTGCGCTCGGGAACCTGACCCTCACGGCTCCTTTTCTTCTTTTGTGACACTTTTCTCTGTGGCACTTCTCTTTCCAAATTATGGCAGCTAGCCATGCCTCGCACACGCAATGTCATCACATTCTGTAATGGCCGCATGTCTGCATAAAACCAGTTTGGCAGATCAATGTGAATTAGTAGCTACTTCTAAGTGATTTCATATGTTATTAAACGAGTGGGGGGGGTGGAAAAAGCTTTTTGATGTTTAGCTCAAGCAACCGACGTCAGTAAATCACAGGCTCCGCTCTGTCCGAAGGCAATTTTCAAAGTAAGAAAATATTAAAAACTTATTAACTTTTAGTGGACATTCAGTGCAGGTCAAGAAATGGAAACAGAAGCCGCCAATATAAGCATGACTCCTTCTTTGGCTCGGTGTATGACAAAAGCAGCCCTTAAATCAGATGTGAACAACTCCTCCTTGTTCATTGTGCTGCCTGTCCAGAACTCAACATTAAGTATGTTTGTAAGGGTGAGCCTTCAGGGCAGCGCACCACCTTTATTTCCATCAATAATTTCCTCTTCTTGGCTGATGACCGTTGAGCCCCCAGCGCAGGCTGGTTTTGATTAACACTGCTGCGTACAATAAGTGAGACCTGCAGCGTTCGTGATGCTGTGATGGATACTCTGAAAAAAGTCACACCATCCAGGCTCTCCACACTGGCCACATTGTGTTGGACACAGCGAGAAGTTCTAACGTCACCTCACATTATATCAGCGCTGTCGTGCTTCACGACGTAATCCTGCTACTTTTTTCCAACATGCAAGTTTCCTTACTGGCAAAACAGTGGGAGAACGCTGTCCGTTACCTCCAAGAAATGACCCATGCACTGTCGCGGCACATTTCTTTCAAACGCAGCAAGAAAAATCCCTCAATTTAAGCATTTCTGCGCCGCTTTGAGGCGTGCCAGTCGCTCATTTAGCTATATATTGTTGTTGGCTAAACCAGTGGGGTGGTGTGGTGATTGGTGTCATGGTACTTCAGCCAAACAGCTGGGGCTCAATTCCTCTTGACAGCCAAAATCTACCCTGCTGAGGTGCCCTTCAGCAAGATATGGAATTCCTTCCAGCTGCAGGGACGCAGGTCGGAAGCAGCCTTCACCTGAGTTCAGGCTGACGTGGCTTTATGAAAACAAACCACAGCCTTTAAACCCATCTGAAAAAATACAAGAAAAAAAAAATGTTGCGCTTGGACCTGCTTTGGGCTTTTTTTGCAGTTTACGTTGCAAACAAAGTGGCAAACTTTTCAGATCATTTAAAGTGTTTGGGTCTTGTAATGAAGCGTAAAACTGAAAAGTCTCTCTCTCTCAAACTGAATTTCCTGCATTTGTTTACGCTCTCACCACCACCTGAAACAAGAGCTTAAATTTTTTAAGATCCAAGGTTGTTTTCAGTCTGAGCATCCTGCTAAGATCAAACTACACAATATCAGTCCGACTGTCCAGAAGGAAATGAGCATGGGGTGCCTGCTTATGGCATTTAGAGTGACTCTGTGGACATATGAGGAGTGCGAGGACAAGCTGGACATGTTTTAGACATGTTAATTTACAACATGTTTAAGTGTTGGGCAGTTCATCACAGGATCAAACACATGGCTAAAAGCAGCTGAAAGCTGTGATTATTTCATAATTACATTTTCTATAACCCTTTTATTGCAATGTCACACTCTATATTGAAGAAACACCTGCAAATACCTAAACTATGACAATAATATTGGGATTTGGATGTATTTTAGTTTAGTGGGTTGTAAATCCAGCGCTACGGAGAGTAATTTATGCCTCCATATTGTCGAGTTACAGGCACAACCTTAAATGGGTTTTATTGGGGTAAAGACAAGACAAGGTCATACACATTTGTCAAGTGGAAATTAATTTGATGTTTTCATAAATTTTTACATAGTAAAATCTGAAAAGTGTGGCAGTTCCCTTGAAACTACATTTCATAAAACACTATTTGCTCTAATTAAAGCTACAAGTCTTTTGGGACATCTCTTTGCCAGCCTTACGCAGGAAAAGACCGAAGCATTTTGCCCATTCTTCTTCTCAAAATAGCACAAGCTATTAGTTTTGGATCTGGACTCTGGCTGGTCCAATCAAAGAAATAAAAATCGTGCTTTGGAGTAAACATTTCCATTGTAGCTCTTACAGCATTGTTTCATCTTTCTTGCCAATATCGCCGGCCAAATTATTTTGCTGCTAAAGAAAAGCATCCTGACAGTAAGATGCTGCCACCACCAGGTCTCACAATGACAATGATGTGTAATGTTATGATGTGGATCTAAATGCAAATTCATGCCAAAATTTTCATTCTTCAATTCTAAACAATAAGAGCAGCTATTTTTTCTCCACTTCATAAAGACGGGTTAAATTGTTAAAATCCTCAACAAAATACATTGAAGTTATGTTTACTGTTCTTCTTTCAGGATTACAACAAACATTTCCAAAAATCTTTGTGGATAAGAAAAACATTTCCATCAAACAAAAATAAGCTTCAATAGCTGACAAGTTGACATTGTGGAGGTTCACTGATGATGCATGCCCTCTGTACACATCAGTAAACCATTTCCCAAAAACACCTGGTGGAAAAATGCAGATTCATGTCCATATTTGCTCTTTGGGAAGAGGCAGGTTAGACAGACCACATGTTTTCAACACAGCTGAGCAGATTTGTGCTGGTGGAGCGGTCGTCCCTGTTGGGAAGCAAACACCTGAAGCGATCACTCATGGATGTCAACAAAAAGAAACGAAACTGCCATCTTCGTAGACTGTTGTTTCTCCATGGAGGCCTGAACGAGAGGCTCATTTTTGAGGCTCTGCACTGAATGAATTTTCCAGTCAGATTCAATGAAGTTCCACCCTGTTGCACGTTAAATGGGTCGAAATTTGTGGCTCAGATCAACTTATTATTACCATATTTCCAAGCAACTACAGGGTATAAGCCATATGTAATTACCAATAATGTTCAATTCATTTTGGCAGCCACTGTTGTTGCTGTAGTTAAGTTACAGGCTGCTCTCCAGCCTCTGTATTATAAAAAGAAAATACATAGCGCAGATTTTGTTGTTTTGTCTCAGTTAAATGTGTTCAGATCATTGAACAAACAAAACAATTGGATTTCAAATAATGATTTTTTTCATAAGTATGTTTTTCTTTTTTCTTTTTTTACATCAGTTGAGTTAGATAGCTTTATTCCTTAATAAAATAGATTATCAAATGAAATCTGTATTTTTATTTACTGCATGTTTAATGAAAGGAACTAGTTTAATGATCTGAAAAGTTTAAGCATGCCAAAAGAGCAAAATTAGAGGAAATCTATAGAGGAAGTAATATTTTTTCACAGCAACACTCACCTTTAAGCTCACACTTTGTAGTGCCTGAAGGCCCCGCAGAAACTCTTGAGTTGCTTTTGTAAAGCCCTCTAAGAAGTGTCATCATTAAATAAATGCTATTTCCAGTGGTTGGTAATGAATATCACTTAAAACTGAATAGCAGCTGTGTAAGGTTTGCATGCAGCATATTTTGAGGGAACAATGAAGAAGGAATCACAAAGAAAGTAGACAGAGAGAAGCAAAGTTGAGTAATGATCCTGTAATCTGCCTCCCTCTTTACATTTTCATTGTACCCCACCAGCTCCTTTCTCCTCAGGTCTCTGACTAATGATACAGTAAGAAGTGACACCCAACTCTGTTTCCAACCAGCAACGGTGTCTGAGTTTGAAGA
Organism: Poecilia formosa; assembly: GCF_000485575.1. Taxonomy (NCBI): domain Eukaryota; kingdom Metazoa; phylum Chordata; class Actinopteri; order Cyprinodontiformes; family Poeciliidae; genus Poecilia; species Poecilia formosa. The sequence continues at coordinate 278,053 of NW_006800170.1, read as the reverse complement.
CGAGCACAGGCTGAACTGAGGTGCTGAGAAACAGGTTAAGTGTCGAGGCTAAATATAATTAATAAATGCCTGGTGACATCACTGTGTTTCTCTCCAACAGGAAAATTATTTTCATTAAAAAAACCTAAATACAGTTCAGTTGCTTAACATCCAGGTAAAGAACAAAAGCCTGTCTTTGGCAACATTACTGCTGCCTACGATGAGAAAAAAAAAACCNGTATTTTTATCATACAGACATTAGGCTGTTGTTGTTGTGCTATTAGCTAGCTGCTAGCGAACAACTTTACTAGCAAAGCTAGATAACAAAAAAGCTTCTTCCCTGTATCATTAATGATATCAGCCATTCTTCAGTATGGCTTATGCAATAGGGGCACATCGTCCAAAACTGATCATCTCCATAATGAACATATGTCTTCTAATTTCCTTTTCTGCAAAATGTACATTTCATTTATTCTGGCGTTAGGTAAATGTATCTTGAAGGAGAATAGCATTTAAATAAAAGTCCAACAAGGATATTAATTTAGAATTAAAAATAACTCACCCTGAACTACCATGATAGATATAATGTATGTCATTAATGAAGGGGAAAACACTCAATCCAGACTTTAAGTTTAGGGTCTGGTTCGCAGAGTATGCAGTTATTTTTTATTTTTATTTTTTCCCCAATTATTCAATGAAAAAAAAAAACTAACCTCAGTTAAGTAAAATAAAATTGGAATCAAAACTTTTGGAATTGTAATGATTTCTTTTTTAAAAACAAAATGTTTTGTTTAAAAAAACTTTTTTATAAATTAAATTACTAATTTTTGTCTCGTGAACTTAAAAAGTTATTTGCCAAACATAAACTTTTATTTGCACACATCAGATATCTTTTGATGCGATTTTGGGCCCTGCCCACGATGTCATGTGAGAATCACAAGCAAAACTTTGAGTCACAAACAAAAATTTAGAATAGCAAGAAAAGATTTCTGACATGCGCAAATAACTTTGTTTTGCAAATAATTTTTTCACTTCATGAGACAACAATGTGTGATTTTAATTTTAATAAAAGTTTTTTTTTTAAGCAAAGCTCAGTAGGCTTTTCTCATGGTGACATGCATTAACAATTCAATTTTTGATTTTGTTTTTTTTTTGTTCTGCAGTTCCATATTAAATGCAGCTCTGCTTTCCTGAATGGACCATCTTCATCTCCACTGCAAATGCAGCAAACAGGCAGCTTTTTTATAGATTACAGTTCACTAAAAGGCTGCATTGTGCCCTTGTTTATATTTTTAATAGTGTAATTCTGTAAAGACCATATGACTGGTGGTCCAGCTCTGATTTACATATCTTTCTAAATTGCAGGTTTGAATATTGCAATACTTTCCTATAACAAAATAGACCTTCAGAAAGAAATTACTAATAAAATATCTTACATATGCGTAGTTGTTTGCTCTATATAGAGATTTTTCTTAGCTTTGATTGTATATGTCACAATTTTGTAATTTATTATTGTTTATTAAACTTTGAAAGTTGTGTGGCTTTGTTAATATTCTGTCCTAGAATGCAGTTAGATATGCCCTTTTTTTTGAGCACCTGCCCCTTTAGTGGTCTCTGCACGGCCCTGTTGCATGAATATTCTCCCCCCTTTTTTAGTTAGTATTTAGTAGATGAAATCACAGCAGCGAGTCTGTGTGGACAGGTCTCAGTCTGGCTAAAAAACTGTTAAAGCTCTGTCAAGTTGCATGGGGATCAGCGGTGAACACCACTTTTCAAGTCCAGCCACAATATTTTGTACATTTAAAAAAAACTTTTGATTTGTAAAAGCAATTAAAAGGGCAGAACATTCAAAACGGGGTAAGTAATTTTACAGGCATTGTAGGTGGCCATGTTGCTGGCTAAACAACAGCCTTCTAAGATAAGTGACAAGATTGTAGTCTGTGGATGTACGGTGGGGTCTTTCTGCATGGAGTTTGCATATTCCCCCTGTGAATGTATGGATTCTCTCCAGGTTCTTCTCCTCCCCCCGCAGTTCAAAAACATGACTGCTGAGGCTGGTGGTTTCTTTAAATTGCCCTCGGGTATGAGCGTGTGTGTATGTGTGTGTGTGTGTGTGTGTGCATGTGTTTTGTCCTGTCTGTTTCTGTGTTGCTGTGTGACAGACTGGCAACTTATTTTCCAACCATCCTGGGCATGAGGTGTTTTTCCTATTCATTCATTCTTTGCTTCATGCCAAAACCAAGATGTTGCGAACATCTTGTGCCCTACAAACCCCTTTACCCTTAATTTCAAATTATGAAGATTGGTAGCTTAAATTTCAATAAAGAAATTGGATTTCCCTTCCCGTATCCCAACTATGAGCGATTCGTTCATGCTTGTTAAAAGAATTGACAGCACCACTGTTCATGAACACTAGAATCCGATTTTACAGTATAACAATTATTAAATCTATTTTTGAACGTAGACTCAATAAGTGTTTACATTGATGCTGGTATCTGTACATCTTTACTCTTGCAGAGTTTTTGTTGTCACTAATTGTAACTAGTCTGTCTTTTAATGCTAAAACAGTCACCCATATTGTACAAGTTTTAACTAACCACCTCAGCTGCACATTCCTCTGGACTGGAGTACACTATTTTTTTATGACTACACTGTAGTCATAAAAATACTTTTTATTCTTTATTCTGTTTTCATATTTCATATTCTATCTTTATGAGTCTATGTCCTTATGTTGCATGTAACTTTGATGCTGTTGCACAGAAATTTCCCCATTTTGGGACAATAAAAGATATTTCTATTCTATTCTATTCGGATTACACTGAGAAAGCACCAATGCACACTCTCTGGAGTGCGTCAGACTTTCAGTTTTGTGTCCCCTGGGCGTCTTTTTCAGAATCTCTGCTTTTTCTGGCCTGACTTCTCACCACACCAGCAGACTAAAAATACGACCCCTCTGAATGGCCACATCCTTACCCCTAAAATAAATCGAGTGGCTCTTTGCTGGAACAGATACAGGGCACCTACCAGGACCTTGCTACTGCTCTACACAAGCAGCAAATGAGATGAGCAGAATTAGCATTTCTTCAACTTAAAATGCAAACAGACTTTCTGAGAAATCCTGCAGTAAAAAGAGTGTAATCTTCCTGTCGCATCGTGGGAACTAAGCATCGTCGACTCTCCTTAAGAGTGCTGAATAAACGGACGGCATGTTTTCCTATTTCAGGTTCTGTATCTGTCTTGCTTGTCAATCCAGTTACCGCTGGCTGGCCCAGTGCAACAGCGGATGGGAACTAATATGGGGACCAGCGGGACTGGAGCTCATCAGAGGGCCTGACTCAGTCCTGCCTTCTCCCACAGCACTGTGGGTCTGGCACTCTGCACAGGTGGAAAACGGATGAGGGTGAGTGGATAATCAAGAGGGTGTTGGCCCCAATCTGCCCAAACACACAAAACGAGAGCCCAGCCCACAACTATGGACCCTCTTACCAGCTTGTCATGTGGGTTTTGAGACTGTCATCGCAGAGTTGCAGCAATGAGAAACCCAGACGAATAAGAACAAGGAAAGAGAAATCCATAAAGGCATGACTTGTGTATACTGATTTTAAATAAGCATGTCTCTGGTACGAAGAAGTGTTCCAGTTTTGGTGGTGGACCAAAACACGTCCTGAGTAAATTTAAAGTGCTGGAGTACATAAACACATTTTTTGTGTCTGTTTATTTCTGCCTCTTTGCTGGAACTAAAATGACTGTAGTGACCACACAAAAAGTCTGACTGCTTACACACATCCAAGTTATTAATAAGAATGATTTTGCTGTGACTTTGACTGTACATCCTGAAACTTTCAACATATAGATATTTTTAAGCTATTAAGCTTCTCCCCGAGAAGCTGCTAGTGCAGTGCATTATTAGATAAATGCTATTTCCACACAGAACCAATAAGAAGAAACCCAACTGCGTCCAAACCAAGCCTCACTGAATTGCTGCTCTATTAATATTTTTGTGTATATCATATGCAACAATCTTCCGTAAGAAGTTCCCACAAAGCTGACTTTGTTTTTCCATCTTTGAAATGCTTAGCGTAGTTCAATTACTTTAGTCATATTTTTTTTTCTTCATTTGAAATTTCAGCATTTTAAAATGGAAAAAGTCCAAATATTCAATATTCCAAAGTCTGATCAACCTGCACAAAATGTGCATGTCCAGATTAATTGAAATCTTTTACTTCAGAAATTTACATACATTTGGTAAGTATGAGGAATAAATGTCTCTTAACTGTATGACTTGAGTTAAACCTTTTAGGTTTCTTTCCAAAATTCTCTGGTTGGCCGACTCATCTGAGTTAATTTGAGGCACACCTCCAATAATTGATGATTTGTGACCCCTCCCCCCATTCCCCCCAAAAAATCCCAACCCCAACTTTGGAAACCAAAAGTTTAGATGATGCTTTCCCTTTCCCTTTTTTTAGAGTGTATTTTGTATTATTTTATTCTGTGTTTTACTTGAATATATCATTAAGAAAAAGATGTGTGTGGCATTAACAGTGAATACATATAATCCTTAATTACATGTAATTATTTTTAGCTGATAAATTGTTAATTAAGCAGACTCGCCGTTCCATTTTTAAAAGTGACTCATTTCACATGATAGGTAAAGGATTCAGGTGATAAATTATGAAACTGAATGAGACTGGCTACACATATTGATATAGAGTCATATTATATCAGTTATCCTAAAACTGAAACAAAGCAAACCTAAAAATTCACAGATATATGCTGCACTAAAGAGTCCTTGACAAATGAATTTAGACACCAATCATTTTTGCCGTTTGCCAATCCTTCCTTAGGAATTATCCTTGATCTGATATTCTGTTGCTGCAGTTGTTTTCCTTGCAAAAACACCTGTCTAAATAGCAGCAAAGCCAAGAGCCAGACTCGCCTTTCAGCGCCGGTGACAGCTCTGGACAAGAATTCAACAGAGACGTATCCTAAGACGTCCACTCAGGCGAAACAATACACGTGTGCAGGAATGACCCCACCTGGGCTGCTTCACTCGCCACTGAGTTTCATAGCTGTTTGCAGTCAAAGAAAGTCCCATTTAAAGGCACCTGGGGGAAATAAATATGAGAAATACCCATGAAAACATGCTGTTTGTTTTGTTTGCCTCAGGGTTTCCAAATGCACTTAATCCTCCTAAAAATGTCATAATTTTAGTGGTATTGACTTGGGTACAAAAAACGGCTAAACTCAAACCTTGTTACAGTTGTGTGAGAGCCAGGATAGGTTGGACCGTGAGGGTGATTAATTAATACAGCTTACAACCATTTATAAAGCCGTCTGTATCGTCTGTCCAGAGAGGATTTAGGTGCTTTTTCAGAGAAGATTTACTGAACAAAGACCAGGTGCCTCATTAGCTACCAGAGATTAGCCAGGTCTGTGTAGACGAGGATCACTAAGGTGGTCAGGTTTCTGTCCCTCACGCTTAAATTTCATCGCACGGACCTTTAATCTGTGATGCGCTCATTGGCAACGGTCTAGATCCCGTCATCTGCTGCTCACATGACCTCCTCCGGGGGCCTCTTCCTCTTAGATTTTGTTCTCAGCACAAAGTGAAATATTGCAGTGACACCCAGCCCTGAATCTGTTACAAGCTAACAAAGGTTGAGTAATGACAAAGTCTGCACACATTCACCAGAGCTTGCATTGAGGACGGTAAAACTATACCTCTCAAATGAGCATCACTTGCTGTTTCAAGGTTTCTGCAAAGTTTAACAAATTAGTTTTTAAGGCCAAATAAAATATAATTTAAGAGTCATTTCACTGTAATGTGAGTCATATAATGAGCAAAGGAAAAATGCGCCCATTCAGTTTTAAATCTATTCCTATAAATACTGCAATATTCTGTGGACAGTATATCCTTAATCCTGAAAAGTGATTTTGTTAAAAGGAGTTGTCTAGTGCAATCCTCCATGCCATTAAAGACAGAATAAAAACATGGTTTCAAATTTTACAAAGAAGTACTAAATAGAGTGGAACGATTTGCTGGCACATTTAAAGAGACAATCAATCCTTGAATTAAAGTGATGTTTTGATTAGCATCATAGCGTTTAATCTGCCATTCAGCCTATTCAGAAGCAAGAAACATGCCTCTGGTGAGTTCTTCCTTCAGTAAATTTGACAAATGAAGGCCTGAAGGAGATTCCATGGCATTATCAAAAAGTTTGCTTTGTTGGTGTGATGTGAACTAAAGCGCCAAATTCTGGTCCACCTAAAAATCTGGGTCTCAATTCGGCTGAACTTAATTCTGGTGTCATTCAAATCCATATGTCAATGCAGGCAAACCAGAGACCGCTCCAAAAGCAGTAAACAAAATATAGCGCAGGGCATTCTGAGCAACTACAACCAAAGCAAATGCATATGTCTATTGCTAGAGGGAGAAGTGGCACATGGTTTTTTACCAACAATAAAATTTAAGTCCTACAACTAAAATTGGACACCACTCCATGTTTGTTTACATTTTGTAAAGAAAGAAGTTGCGCTATTGTCTACTTCAGAGGTTTTCATGTCGTTTCCAGTGGTTTGTGTTGCAGCACCACCACAGGTAAATGGGTGAACAGGGTTTTCCAGGGTTTGGCTCATTTGACACAGAGAAGTGTGAAAATGAAACAAACTAGTTGGAAATGTAATCAAATGTTGCAATCTTGGTCCCCAATCAGTGAGAGTCTACCAGGCTATCAGGTGTGGACCCAGCCTAATGGTTGCTACAAATGACCAAATTCTGCAAAGACTGATGCAGATCATGGAAAGGTGAAGGTTTGGGGGCCAACAAAGCAAGTCCATCAAAAACCCTGGAAGACAAGGAGTCCTACAATATCATCCAGTAATGGGACATGCATCAAAAAAAGAAATGTTATCAAATAAATATGAGTTTTAAAATGACATAAACCAATTTTTTTAAAAAGTGTTTTAAGAATGCTCATCATTTCCCAACCATCCATACTTTAGGCAGTGGTATAATTTATAAGATATCATCAATACAAATGATGCAAAGCAAGTGATCCTACTCAAGTATATGCAACTTCAGTGTCTAAAAATAAAAACAAACTTTGAAAACTTCGAAACTCACCATATGGAACAGGTTTTGTATTAACAGAGGGACACAAGCATATCTTGTTTTTCATGTTGCAACTTTTTATTTGGAAACAAATCTTTCTTGCTTTATAGTGTGTATATATCTACATTCTCAAAAAGTATGTTTTGCTTACATATTCAGCATTTGCAGAATATTCTCTGACCACTTAGATGAGTTACTGTACCAATACACAGAAATCAACAATGCAGTTTCAAGTTTCAACAGCATGCTGACGAATAGCATCATGTGGAGGCTGATTGGGAAAGAAGACGTTTAAAATTGAACACATTTAAGGGACAGACAAGCTAAAGAACAGGCATTTAAGACAGCAAAATTAAGACCTTATGCGTCATTGTCATTCTCCAACAGGAACATTTATTTTACAACTGAAAGTCCAACAACTAATCTGAAAAAAAAAAAAAAGCTTAAATGACTCAGATATACTCAGATATTTATTTTAGGATTATCAATGTTTCAACAGCTAACAAAATGAGAGTGGAAATGTAAAATTATATGAAGAGCTGAATCACTAAAATCCAGTGAACTAAAACAAATTGGATAGAACTACTTTGCTGGTTTTAACTTACTGTTGGATCAGGAGAAAAAAAATATTGAAGAATAAATCTTGGAATGTCTCTAAGTGAAATAACAGCATACTGTTTACACTGAGCAAGCAACCACCTAATTGGCAAACAGTAATTGGAGTTTTATTTCAGTAACAGCAGCATTTTCACTCAGCCTTTCTGGTTTGCAGGTAAGCAGCACAGATAGAAGAAAAGATCTTAATAAAAGTATGAAAGATATTGATTTCACCTCTGCCTGTCCTTTATTTGCAATTTTCAATAAAAAACTAACAAACTGAAAATATGTTAAAGCTGAAATATGCAGACTATCAAACTAAAAGCTGACGTAAAAGAAAATGTCTCTATAACATTGTTTTCAGTTGCTATGTTGCTCCTTTAAATTACCAGCTTCACCCTAAGGTATAAATCAGGTAATAGCCTTAAAGGTGTAAAAGAAATTGATAGCTGCACATAAACTTAAAAAACTGAGGTCCCATTTCTTTTTTGGTGAACCACCCAAGAACTAATTCCTGCTAAATATCCGAACTACATGCCAAGGCCTCGGAGCCACGCAGTCTGTTCTTCATCCCAGCAATACGTCTGACACACAGGAACACAGAAACCTCGCTCCGAACACTTTCTCATCCAGTTCACTCGAAGTTCTAATACTGTCTGAAGACGATCGATTTTACATCTTATTCTGTGTGTGTGTTTGTGCTTAAGAGGATCACTGAAGCACACACATGGAGCTGCGAGGGGTGTTGGCTGTCCTGGCTACGGTGTCCTGACTGTAGTTCACGATGTCCGCCTTCACGACACGCTGTAAAAATGGAAACAAAAGCAGAGGGTTAAAAATCTGCTGCAACAATTTCATCAGATACCATTACTAAAGGAATCTAATAACTGGGAAGTTAAAACCATGAACTTGCACACTTTAACAGGGAACCTCTCTTTTTCAGCATGACATTAAACCAGACTTAGCGTTTTCTTTTGTGGGTCAGTTAGGATTACAAAAATTACTTCTATTTTGCGTAATGCCAGAAAAATTTGAGATTTTTTTTTTTTTTTTTTTTTTTTTTTAAGTACAGAAGTGTACATACTGCACATTTTCTTAGTACTTGCTAAATCTGCCTTTTATACGGCATGATTTGGTTAGAACATTTGGGCTGGCAAAAATCATTATCATGAAAAATGGGGGAAAAAAAAAACAAAAAAAAAACATCTAAAATTTAATTGTCCACCTCTCCATTTACTGGAAAGGTAATGCCTGCCACCTGGCCGGTTCCTTTCGCCAATAAGCAGGAACATTCCCGGTGATGTTTACATATTTGTTTGGTATAGCAGGCCCAACATCTCAGTAACATCTTTAAGTCCTGTCCTTGAACTGCAGCATCATTTGCATTGTCAGATCTGTGCTTTGTTTTAGAAATGCATATTACAGAATGTTCAGCTAGTTAATAAAACTGCTGCATTTTTTTTTTTTTTTTGCTGCAAAGTAAAACAATGGCACATTTTTCACACAAAGTAATTCCATAATTTTGAACAGGGATTGTAAAATGTAACATTTAATGGGGGTTTTAAATGTGTACAGAGTGATTTACTACAGTTGCTGACTGTGGGAACATATGCAGCATGCAGACATACGTGGCGTTGGTCTGACTCTGAATAAGCATGGTCTCAAACTGCTGAGCTGTTTCTTCAACACAAGGCTCAGCATGTGGCCAGAAATTAAAACTCTGGTTGAAACAAAGGTCTGGAGGTACCTGGAAGTTGAAGTTACCATCAAGGCAGGTCAGTAAAATATAATTGAATCACTTGTAACATAATGGCAGAGAGGTAATGAGTAATCAGGTTCTATTATATTTTTCTAGAGGTGATATCTGAACTACAGGGACTAGATTACCTACTATCGACCTACTGTGATCTAGACTGAGTTTAGATCTACTCAGTAACTGAAGTGACATACTTTAAGTTACTGAAGCAAACAGATTTTGCTTTGCTGAGCGTTGTCCTGTCTAATTGGGCCTTCATCGTGTGGGTAGTCCACCAGCTCAGCTTTCACAATCCTCTGAGCAGTGGATGAATGCAGAGAAGGAAAGATGAAAAACAGAAAAATGGCAGAGAGCACAGTAAGAAAGAGAAGAATGAACACCAAGTTTGAGTAAAGACAACAGATGGGAAACGGAGTAAAATTAACATCCAAAACATGAAAAATAGCTCCAGTGGGCACAGCTAGGCCAAATATACAAAATCAACAAGAAATCAATCCATCAATCAATCCATCAATCAATCCATCCATCCATCTATCCATCCCATGTCCCTACTGGGGTCGGGAGGGCTGCTGGTGCCCATCTCCAGTGAACTTTTCAGGCGAGAGGCAGGGTACACCCTGGATAGGTCGCCAGTCTGTCGCACTAAGGTACATTAGTTTTAAATTAATAATTATTAAACTAAGATTATTAAACTAATTTAAATTAACTTTAACCGGGATAAAAAAAGAACCTCAGATTAGAAACAGGATCTAAAATATATTTAGCTAATCATTTTTAACAAACATTTGAAACTCAATTGTTATTGATGCTGACAGGTATTACATACGACTTATTTGCTTCTCGATTCACTTTAGTTTTTGGACTGATGTAGGCTGAGTTTTAGGGTCATTATTTTTTTTTTATTGAAATAAGTATATGTCTGATGGCAGTTTTATAGAAACCGACCCTTTTTTCTGCATGACCACTGGAGATCAGTCCACACTGCTGAATTTCCCGGCTGCTTTTCTGATTAATGAGCCGCCGAAGCCTGGTGTCGGGGTTACTGAGTGATCTGCAGCCTCACTATCTGATCCGGCAGACAGAGAACCAAGATGGAGAGGGCTGCCAGGCAGATATAATACCGTCTGGGGGTTGTGACCCTCATGTTCAGCTCTCTAAACATGACAGCTGATAATGAGGCTTTGCTGGGCCTATAGCTACAACCAGGGCCATGACCTGCTCAAAGCCTCATCTCTGGATGCATGACACAAACATTAAACTCTGGCGTTCTTTAAAAATGCTTATACTTTTTTTTTTCTTGGAAGAGAAACAATGAACATTCCTTTTTTAATGCTCCGTAACATGTTGATTTTATTTCACTCCAGTGTTTCACAAGACAAAGATCTCAGTATGCAACAGTTCTTTAGTAAGATTATCATTTTCTTATTCAGTTATTTTTATCAATAGTGATTAGCTGAAAACACCAAATGCTGCAAGATCAACAATTCATTCCAACCAGCTGGGCTTCCATAGAAAGACTTTTCATAGCTATTATATAATGAACTGACTTCGAGTGTACTATAATATACCAAGGATCGTACGTACTTGAACCTGAGTGTCACTGTACAACTCTGTTGGAATAAACTGCAGTGATCTAGACTGATTTTAAATCGGTACTGGATACCACCTGGTTGTGTCAAAGTGACTTGGAATAACGTTAATTCATTTTATGGTACACAAGTTAATTGCATTAGCTGAATGCATTAATTTAATTTCAAATTGATCTACATTTTAAAAATGTGTTGAAAATGTAACAACTGGTAAACATATTTCTCTTAACCATAAAACAGATATTTGTAAAAGGAACTGGTTTTTGTGGAGATTTTCCTTCTTTACTCTCCTACCCAGAATATTTGTGTTGTTGCATTAGAAAGACTCCTTGCCTTCTTCATGTTCACAATGGATTATTGAAGTTATGCAGAATAGATTCTATGTCCACACTGAAAGAAAACATCTGAAAGTATTTTTTTTTTCCTAATTTCTGGTGTAAATATGTTAGTACACTTGAAATAAGGCAAATCTAACTCCCAAGTAACTTTTCAGTATGATATAGGAGGTTGTTTAAAGTCACTAATTCCTTAAAATCGATTTTAAAAAAGCACTAATTCCACTGGCAGATTTTTCACTTTTAACACAAGATTTTTTCCATAAGTTAAAAAATCTGCTAAGAAATCGTACGTGATAAGATTTTGTGTTTTTGCAGTGCAGCTTTTACACCGTCTGGTAACAATTTCTGACATTTACTGATAAAAGGAAAGATGGACAATAGCTCTCTCTGAATGATAATGTGTGCACATATGTTTTTAAATGTCATTTTCTATGCAACTCTGCTTAATTTCACCCACTCCCCAACCCATCCGCCTTTCCCCTTCTTTTTTTTTCTTTTGGTACATTTCTCTAAGTCTAGCAGATAAGCATGTGGTTAATTTATAAGCAGTATGATGTTCTACATACGTTTCCTTTTTTTGTCCTAATTTTTTAAGAACTTCTTTTTCAAAAAAAAAAAAAAAAGACATTGATTAAGATATTCAATTTGAGGAATCCTCACCTCAAATTGCTGTGGGACATTCATATTTTAGAAATATTTGGCCATAAAAGTAATCTTGACTTAAACTTTATAGTTGTTTATTTGAAATGTTCCATTTTTTGGCTCATGTCAGATTGTCTCAACCCTTTTCCTCAAGGTGTAAAGTGGATTCAGTCAGTCACCCAGCCTGATTAGTCTGGATTAAAGCACTTTTCTTAACTGACAGAACTAGCAAGGGAGGGCTGGGAGAGGAAAGTAGATGGACAGCTCTATTAGTGTGTAGTCATTTTCTGTTAGTCAGCAACCCTGTTGGTGATGGGAGTGGATCTTGGGAATTTGGTCAGTCCTTCTTCTGTAAGCTCTCCCTTCTCTGGGGGTCTTGACCTCTCTGTAGCCCCTATGCTCATCAACCACTGCCCAGCCAGTGTGGCTCCAGCCGTTCATATCAGACCCAGGATTAATGCTTCTGGGGGAGGTGGCCTTGTAAATCCTACAGCTAGCACCATTGGGCACCTTGGGCTGACTGGCAAGCGGAGACCCTGTTTCATCCTAAAACGGTGGGAGATAAGCTAAATAAATCAGACAACCCGCCCTAACCTCCTCACCCTTACAACTGCCTACCTTTGACCCCGGACTTCATGCATTAATGCGGTCAGCGTGGTTCTATTTACAGAAGGACCGAGTCAATGGTAGGAAGACCATCACAGAGGAGCAGACGTAACAAACTCATGTTTACACAACAAAAAGTACAAAAAGTCAGGGTGTGGTAACCTTTGATGACCTAACACACTCTCTGTGACCTCCCTTAAGTTCAAACATAACACAGCATACACAACCCCTTGCTAAAGTTTTGATACGCACTTAACATTTCTACATTTCATCATGTTTTTGCAACAAATCTTAATGTATTTTGAGGGATTTCATAGACCAAAACAAAGTGGTGCATAATTCGTAAGTTGACGGAAAATGATGAATGTTTTTCAAATTTCTTTCACAACTTAAATGTGAATTTTATAGAGCCTCTTTTTTACTCTGATATTGTAAAACAAAAGCCATTGCAACCAACTGGCTTTTAGAACTACACTTAATTAGTAAATGATGCAGTTTGGTGTTATTTATGTGTCTGTCTGTATGCAGTTTCCTACTCATTTGTATGGTTGTTATTAAAATTTACTGTCACTTAGAAAATAAATCTATGAAAAACCTAGTTGAATAAAGGAAAATAAAACAAAATATTAATTTTAGAAAGGAAAAACAAACAAAAGTGGACTCTATTCTACGATTAGGTGACTGGCTGCACCACATCTTATTTAGCAGTATGAGAGTAAAGAAGGATGAATACAAGAGCATAGCAAACCATATTCTTCAGACTTATTTGCAAACGTTTTTTGTTTTTTTGTTTTTTTAAACCAGCTATCATTTTTCATTCAATTCCCTATTATGTACTACTTAGCTTTAATCTATCACTAAGGGTTCCTGGGCAGCAGACCAGGGTGTTTTATAACCTTATGGTCATCCATGAATGTTATTATCATTTCCCCCAACAAATCAAGAAACAATACGATACTGAAGCTGTTGTTTGATTTCTCAGTGAACTAGAGAGACAATTCACTATTGCATGACATCCTGACAAAATTAGGTCCATTAAAATCTGAAACACTTAAAAGAATCTGGACTAATTATATAATATTAAACACATATTCTTTCAATCGTAATTTGTGTTCAGTGATACAGTAATTAATAGCATTCCAAATTGTTTAAAATTTAAAGCTTTGTTTGACATCTAAGCCAAACCCAGTCCAATAACCCAGGCTCCGGTTAAAACCCAAGAATCAAGCAGCTAAAGCACCTTCGATGTAATTGTCCTTTTTAATTTCTGAATGAGTGTGTATGTCAGTAACTCAAAAGCAAATGATCATTGTGTTAGAAAAAATATTTTTAAATGATAAAAATCATGAAAAGCCCTTTATATTTTAGAAATCTGGTTTTTCATGCATGCCTGGAAAATGATATAAAATTCAATACTTTTAAGGACTAGTAGGATCCTTGATCACACAAATGAAGTGCAGATTGTGGTTGTACCGTCACAATATGTACCAAAGTCCAAGGGGTATCAATGCTTATGTAATGTATTCAAGTACAAGAAATATCTGGAAAAAGAATAAATAGATTTGGTGAATTACTCAGGAGTAAATGCTAATGGCTCACCTGGGACTGCTCTATTTCTGCTTTATTTAGCTTGATACCAAGAATTTCAGCTGCTACTCGCTGGAAACACAGATAAACCTGGAGAAAGACAAAAATAAAAATAAAACATACAAACTTTACTAAAAAACACTGAGCATGACTCATAGGACGGTTTTACAAACCGAGTCCCCCGTCTTGGCCGATACAAACTGACTGATGAGGCCGTTCTCCTGGCACAGGCGCTGGTGTTTGTCTGCCTTTATGGTCCTCATGTGCTCCAGGTCGACTGCAGAGAAAAGACGCCCCGATGTGAGAAATCTTACAGAAGATGGATGGATGGATTTATATAGTGGTTATAGAGCACTCTCACCGGGTTCACCGTAACATATCAGAACATAAACAGAAAGGATAACTGTTTACACACGAGTTAAGATGGAAGACGTCTGCCTAGTGTACAGAGGTGGTACACATAAAGTCACTGCAAAACAAAACATATTCCAATAGTTATATTCAACTCAAGTCATCTTCTGTAGAGGGCTTTGAAATTATTTATGGCAGAAGTTTCAGAAAGGGAATGAAAAACTTTGTGGCCCAGAGCTCCCATTCCCAGCTGGTGTTAAAGCTTGATGTGACACATTCCTTGGTGTAAGTTTAGCACGGTTCTACCCTAAAGCCATGAACCTCTTTTTGACCTGAGAAAGAAAAAGCAGCCCATCTGTGGAGAAAAACATAAGGAACAATACATGAATGACCAAAGACTTGAGGCTACACTCATATTGAGAGAGTAGATAGAGAAAAGAGTTTGACTTATGACCGTCCTGGGCTTTTAAGGTGGGCGCAAGGATCCAAGAGCTGAGACCATTACCTACACACTGATCCAGTGAGAAGGCACAATGACAGCATCCTTTATAGTTATTGTCAAGATATTCCTGTGCCTTTAACTTCTGTGCAGTGACACCGAGAGCTTTCCTGCTCTTTCTCCCCTCACTAAGGGGGTCATGCAGGGGTCGATAAGGAAGGTCACCCGGGGGTCCTGCAGTTGAAAGCAATAGCTTCGCTCTTTATTTCTGGCTTTGTGCAGGGAGGTGGCCACGCCCGGTATCTGGTGCATACATGTCTGTGTTACCTGGAGGAGGTCAGGCTACTGTAAGGTGTTACATTTCTCTCGCCCCGGCTCTGAGTTTTAGTCTTTGTGTGAGATTTCATTGAAGTTGTCAAGGATTTAGCCCGTTCTCATGCCCCTCAGAGTTTTTGTGAATATGTGTATGAGAAGATGGTGGGAATAAAGATAAACTTAGAGAAGGGTAGTTGATGGAAGGCAAGAAATGTAAGCTCTGCAATAATTTCATAATAATGTCTTTGTCAAAGTCAAATAATCTATGAAGAACAATTTTGCCCATGAAACATTTCTGATAACTACTCAATGTGACTGTTTAGTTGTGAATAAACATTGTTGCCTCTCACAGCAGGTTATCAATTCTAGTCATTGCCAGAGGAGATACCCAGCATATAACAAGAAGTAAACGGTGTTAATCCTTTGGATCCTGTGCACTTGGGAAGAGTTATTCATCATTTGTCGCAGTCAGATTAACCAACATTAACAGCCTGTGAGCTAGGGAAGACCTATCATTGTTGGGTAAATGGAGTTGTGTTTGTAAATTCGACCCACAGAAGTGAGCATCGATGAGAAGAGCTAAGTTGCAGAGAAATCCTGAAACTAGTACTTCATCTGATTTTATAAAACATCCAGAGAAGACTTTACATTTTACACTCACATGCTATGGTAAAAGAGAAGAAAACACAGGAGATAATTCTGTAAAATAATAATTAAGAGAACATTTTAAATTAAATTTGACATTGTCTTGTGTGAAGTGTCACAGGCAAAGAGCTTAGAAAATACAGTTTTATTAGGATTAGCGTTTTTATTAGATACCAATAGTTTTATACCAACAATTTTGTTCTGCATAAAAATGTACAGCTTTAAAAGAAACAGTAGCTCAATAGATTATATTTTGTAGAATAGTAGAAAGTTGAATATGTAGCTCTAGAATGAGAATAAAGTTACTGTTCAGGAGTGAGTTATTGTAAAAATGTACATGTTCAAAGTTAAATTTCTCCAAACTTTTGTGAATTATTAATCTTGTACATGGTGAGATTTATTTGTCAAAATACTGTTTATATTGATGGTCAAGTTAACTAGACTATCATCAAGTCTGTAAATGGTAAGGATTACAACCAATAAACATTTATGTAGCTCCAATTAGTCAGAGAATAATATCTACTTTTGTACATAAAATGTTTTCTACACCGTGGTCTGTGTAAACTGAATACAAGGCTAATCCTAGAGTTTTAGTGTTTTACTCCATTTTTCTCCCTAATGTACCCTTCTCTACTTATCAGGTCAAAACAATCTTCCTCCAATGATCTGGTTTCCCTCCGTTTCTGTCAAACTGTACATCAGCTTAACAACCTCTAGGAAGTGACTGCAAACACGAAATAAACTGTTTAGGCCTCCGAGCGAATAGAGATAGTAGAGAGGATCATCACTCGTAATGAGCGATTGCCCTCCCTCTCTCTGGTCACCATCAGTGTTTATTTAAACGGTCTTTCTGTGGTTGGGCTGAATTACCAGACAACGGTTAGAGATTAATATCTGCTGGATGAATTGGGCTTTTACCGTAAATAATTAGTTTGTTATAGCAGTGACCTATTAAATGAGGGTAAGACCAAATGAGAGGAAAATATCTCCTCCACCAGTTACAATCTAATGTTGATCTCAGCTGAGCTCCTTCATGGAAAGAATCCACTCACTGGCAGAGCTGACTATCCTGAAACCCGGCAGACACAGATACAGGTTTTTATGTCTGTTGAATTTTAGAAAATGAAGTGGATTCATAACCTGATTACCACTGATCAGAATAATCTTGTTGTTTAGAGACAAAGCAATCTATTGTCTCTTTCATTTTGATCACGAAAAAGAGACAAGAGGATCATATTTGTAGCAATATTTTTACTAAAACCCATACAAAGATAACACCAAGTTTTTGATAGGTAAGCTAAAAATTATTTTTGGAAAATTATTTTTATTCAACAAAAAAGTTTCTTTCTGATAGGAAATGAGACACGCCTATGTCAAAAGATAATAAAACAAGGTCCAAGAAGCATTTGCTACTTCGAAATATTAATATTACTTCAAATCACAAGAAATATGTTGGTCAAATTAAAAGATTACTTAAATTTAAGTCTGCCAAGGGCATGAATTATGTTGGGCATGCACAACTGTAAGTAGATGAAAAACAGTAAATAACAAATCCAAACATCCAGTGTCAATGACATTAGTTTTACTTTTATTGTCAAGAAACCGTCATCCTGAGGTGAGTCAGTCTTCATTAGGTCAAAAGAGTGATAGCATTGTATTGCATGAGATTAATATGCAAGTTGCAGATAAACTTGAAGCATACATGAATGGTATACATGGTATACAACAAATGAGAGCTGTGTGGCTAATGCTACAGGCTCTCTCTTTGAAACTGTGTGATGGGGACATAAAGCCTAAAAAATTATCATTGCAATATCACTATTCAGTCTGCTACAGCTGATGATAATATCTGACTAAGCTATTACCCACTACACTGTGCTGGAAGAAATAGTTCAGTCCAGTCATCAAATATTGCATAGCTCCATTTACTCTCCATTTACTTTTCATGAAATATAATGAAAAATGTTTTTGGGACAGTTATATAAATCTAGCATTTTATTGTTAAGATGTAAAAACTACTGTTATCAGCAGCCCATCAAAGTTTTATTTAGCATTTTTAACCTAGGCCTTCATAAGGTCTATGTTACTCTGCTAATTGTTTGGCTTAGAGCTATCTTCAGCTGATCAGATAAATTAGCATGAAAGTTTGGCACCAAGTTTGGCATACTGCGTTTTTAAATAAAAAATAAAAAATAAAAAAAACATTGACAGATCCAGCTTTAGTAAAACTATCAGATAATAGGTTAACATTGGCTAACCAAGCTGAAATCATGGAGTGAATTGGACTAGATTGTAAAATCCTTGGTGTGTTATTCAAAAGCACTCTGTGATAACAGAAACACCTACTCACTGTTCTGCTCAGTTGGCTGCTGGGGAGCAATTGGAACAGTTTATTCAGTGAGCAACAGCCAGAGAATAAGCTTGAAATAACACAGTTAATTGCCGACAGCCAAGTTTTAAACCAAACAGCAGTTGGTGCGTTGGAGAGTTATGAGGACTTAAGGTGGAATGTATGAAGTGTGTGTGCTCCTATGTGTTTGTGTGTGTTAGTAATGGCTAGTTGTGAGTGTGCAGTCAGTCTTGAGGCTCTACAGGGTCATATCCCATTAAGTGAAAGTTACAAGGTTGAGCTTAATCAACCCCAGGGGAGACCCTATCACTTCCAACATTACCTCACACTATGCCTTTAAAACCCTGTTGCCTCAGTTTCCCAAAAATATCAACCATGAATCTATAGGCAAGGATAATCAACTTTAATACAGACCTTAATGGCATGACTTACAATGTTGCAGTCCAATTCTTCACTTAAATCTTCATGGACCATTGACTCTAAAAACATCTCTTAACAAATCTCCAGTTCTGCAGTTTAATACGGCACAGTGAACCTTAAGGGCAGCATTAACCATTAAGTGGTTGTTAAAGGTTAAAAGAGCTGTACAGTTCTTGTATAACATTATTAGATGTTCCAAATATGCAAAGAATATTGTTCGAAGAATTTTCTAGACTTAATAAGCATTTCACTACATGGTATTATTTTTTTCAAAAGACAGCTTTTAATGATAGGATATATTCCTTAGTGGTGCTTGGAACTAGGAATGGGATGGTCACCAATATCCAGGTATATCAAGGCCTCAACAACTCCAGTTTTTAAAAGGCTGAAACTTTCTATCATACCATTTGTACAGTTCAAAGTTCCTTTAATGAAATGTCTAGGAAAGTGCCAGAGACACTGAAGTATTCTTCAGCCGTTTGGGGCATAGAGTAACACAGCACTGTCCTGCCTCACTTGCTACTGCTTGGTACCATTTAGCTGGTAAAAACAAGATTGAGACACTTGCTCCTTACTATAAAAAACAACAACAACAAATCTGCCTGTCTGAATACATCTATTGTCACAAAGAACATTGTTAGAACTAAAGGTGCTTTAATGAAGATATAGGTGTTTTTATACCAAATCAGCCAGGTTACAAGCTGCATGTTTTGTAATAAATGTTTTTTTTTTTTTTTTTCTATGAAGAAACCTTCAGACAAAAATAAGGACCAAGATTGGTTTTGATCAATGCTGTGCTTACCTGTAATAATGTGTTTTATTCAGGCTACCGTTTATTTGTGGCTGTTTTAAGACTAGTATACTGCTAATAAATATAAATAAAATCAACTGGTATTACTGGAACTATTTACCTATCATCTTTATTGAACTGCAATATGGTTTTCATATAAAATCAAAAGAATGTAGTCATTATATTTGACATTTACAAGTTGAATATTAAGGTTTTTTATATAAATAGAAAAAAAAAATATTGGGACCATTTTATTTATTCACTTTTTTCCCCTCATGCTGGAGTTGCCACTTGATCCTATTTTGTACGTTATGGTGTCTTATGCCATTTTCATTTTTTCAAATTCCTGTCACATCTAATAAATTACAAATTATGCTTTTCAAAACTAATAAATTTGTCGTGGATATTTTTAGGGGGAAAAAATTCAATTAGACTAGTCTATCAGAAAGTCTGTTTGTTGCATGAGCAGACAAACAACAAGCATACTATGAAAAACCAATGAACGCTATACATTAAAACATAAATACAAACAACTAAAAGTACAAGGTATGCAGTTGAATGCACAATATGCCCCAAATATAAATTATTGCCAAAAAACTTTTAGAAAACAAAAGTTTGCTGCAAGAAATCGACTTTCCAAAACATATAGTCAGCAGTACAGCCAGAGGTCTTTTTTTTTGTACAGTGTAATGGCTGAAGAGGAAAACATTTCCATTTGCTGCAGCTGTGGAATTGAAAATGTGCTTCTCGGTTCATCCAGTGTGAAAAGAGCAGTCAGGGTTATCCATGATGAATAACCTTAACTGAATAATTAATCCAGAAATTCCAGAAGAAATTCTCCATTCCCTTGCAACACTAAAAGTATGTAGTTTTAAATCATTTTTAATCATACCATGAGAATCTAAAAATCATTCACTCAAAGTAAAACGTGATGCAAAACACCTAAAATCAAGGGATTTTGTTAATACAGCAGACTAAAGTGGTTCTATGTCTGTATGCAATTTAAGAGCCATTAGTGGAACATAAAGTAACTAACTTTGCAATTACACATTCAGTCGCACAAGTTTCTTAAATTTCACCACATACTTCAATACATTTTAAAAAGCCACAAAACGTAACAATGAGTACATGGTCACTTAGGATGTTAAGGAACCCACACTCGTATATAACTGCAGGGGTCTGAAAGAAGCAAGAGTCATTTTTCCTCATGTAAGATTAAATGTAAGCGGCATTTTATTCAGTCAATAAACTTTCTGGTAGAAGATACAGGAAAATGCTTAACAGTTTAAAAAGTCAGTAAAAGTATAATAAATCATCCTGATGCGATGTGTGATTGAATTAGACGCTGATTTAACTTTCACAGCACATGCGGCTAATAAAACAAAATAACTGCTGGATTTTATGTGAAGCATTTAAATGACTGAGTCCAGCATGACTCAAAGAGAGCTCTTAAAACTGTGGTTTTTATACCCAGAGCAGAATGATGCTGAACATATAATACATGCAACATAATGCAAAAAAATGGCAACTTTTTCCCCCTGCTGAAAATTACACACTGGTGCTTATTTTCTCATTTGAGAAATGAAGTGAAATGACGAGAAGTTTCACTGATTTCTTCAGACTAAGGACCTTTTCAGAAATCAAATAAGAGTCCATTTCATTAGAATGCAACAGTGTAGGTATTGTCTAAAGTTTGCAGTTTGTTTTTAAAATGCTGGAATACTTAATTTACTGCAGGAGAATCTGAAACTTACTGTAGTATAGCCCAAACAGCCAGTTATAGAAGAGGAAAGTAAAATTAGAGCAGAAATGTCCCTGCCCAATGTGGTAACAATTTTTCTCTGACTTCAGACATTGTCTAACTTAATCTAAACTCGCAGCAGAATTATTAGAAATAATAATCAGTATGTTTAAGTGTGAAGGTAAGTTGATAATATTATCTTGGCTTTTCTGAATGAGTACAGACAGATGAAGTGCTGTTAGTTAGGCTGGGTGTTGTCGAGGAGAGCGAGGCCCGTGCAGGAGTCCTCGGGGGGTTCCTGACAGAGACAGAGCGCTCTTTGTGCAGCGGTGCCCCTGCCCCGGTGGCCTGAAACGGGCCAGCACCGTCGCGGGACTTGCTTTTCTCTAGGTCAGAAGTGTTCTGTCGACAGCTCATTGATCACAGATCATCTCGTCATTCGATCGCTGCTCGCCAAATGATGTGTGGACACAAACACGCGTGCAAACACATGCACATGAATTCACACTTTAAAGCATAATCAGATACTCCACGGCGGCTATTAAAACAATGCGGTCTTCCTCCCCGATGAGGGAATGTATAGCAAAGCGTCCAGCGGTAGCTTTGCAGGCGGAGAGCGAGCTGGAGTGCCGGGCTGTCACTGGTATAGTAAAACATGGGGCCAAGGGCCTCGCAGGCTGGGTTAACGGGCTCCAAGGACTCATGAAAAGTGAACAAAAAGCCCAGTTCTGAGCCGACCGCACAAGACGCAGCCCGGGGTTTCACTGGCCATGTCCTCTGCTCTCTCCTGTTGCTGTTAAACTAAGTGGACTTTTATGGGAGAGCAGTAATGGTTGCCTCTGTGAACCGGCACCATAACTATAATAATTATACAGGGCATGGGAAGGTTTTCAAGATTATATGCATCTCATCTCCATACGTCTATCTGTGATTATGAAGTCTCCACATGGATGTCAATACGTTAGACTGGCCACAGATGTCCCGGCAGCGAACCCTAATGTGGAAAGTGTTCTGATCACATCTGCCTGAATAAACAGCTTCAAAGTTAAAATGTGAAGCAGAATCTAGTTTCAAAGATATGATGTCATATTTCAAATTATGAAAAACTAGCAAATAAAGCAAAAAAAAAAAACTGGAAGAGCTATGTTGCTTTTTCGCATACATGTATAATATATGCCTGTGGATTCACATCAATCAGTTATTTGCCCAGTCCTGTGTCAGCACGGGCCCTTCCAGGAATTCCTCCATATCAATGTTGTGAAGCAGTGAAGAAATAAAGTATAGGCTGAGTGTGATGAGGGTTCCAGGCTGCACTTCGGTCAGGTGGCTAAGCTGTGCTGTGCAACTCAAATGGCCCGTGACTTACCACACAAGAAGCTATTTGAAGACTGATCATCTACTGCATGTGCAACAATATTTGCTTTATGGTTGGCTAGAATGAATGAGGACTTTCCATGTTTCAACAGGCGTAAGAATCAAGAGAGACGAATGCAGGGTCAAAATTTTTTTACAATTAAATCCCAGCATTTACATTATTCTGCATGGACAATCAGAGCAGAGTTGTAAATTAGAAAAACTGCCAATATATTGTCAATTTCTCATAATCCCAAAAATAGAACAAATGTCTTAATTAATGGTTAGTACAAATCTCTGCAGTAGTGATTTTACACTGATTTATAACCCACAGTGTAATGCAGCTTTAATTCTTTATTCATCTCTCTCCATCTTGTAACCCGAATCCCCATTTCCCATCTTTTCCAGATTTGCAGACAGACAGCAGCTTACAGTCAGTGCGGTTAGCAAGAAAATTTGATACACACAATCACTATGACCCTTTACCTTAAATAAAATGTGAAGAGAAACAGGAAAGATTGGATTTGCTGTAAACTGTAAACATTCCAGGTCTCTACCCAACCATACACTACGCCTTACTGGGTCTATATGCTGTATATATAATGTTTTACAACGTCAAACCTGTGGTCTTGCTGCCCACAGAGCAAAACAGACACTGCTGACGTGTTCATCCCTCCTATCTGGGGTGGGAGGGTTGTTGGGTATGAGTACTGGGCTTTTGTCCCACCACATGTCTATTGTGGCTAAACCTTTCCCCTGGGGGCAATTAGGACCTTTTAGTTTGTTGTAAGAGGACCTAAGTACGAGTGGGTTGAGCCAGAAAAAACATTTTTGAGCTAAACCAAAAACAGAAGTGCATTGAGCTCCTCTGCGCTCCTGAACTTCTGAGCATCTCTCTATTAAGAAATGTGCAGGCCTACACTGAACAGACAGGAACTGTGGCAGCTTTACAGGGGCAAAGAGGTGACAGGGTAGGGAGAGCTGGGGAGAGGGGTGGGCTTCAAATCCACCAAAGGCCAAGCCAAGAGGGCAAACAACTCAAGACTGACAATGTTGTTGGGCAAAGACATGCTTGGTGAGAAATGTAGAGTTAGAGGATATCCATGTTTTACTTGAACTTTCACACAGCTGAACGGAAACCTGGGGCGAGAGAAGTGCAACGGGCAACGGTATGCAGTGAGATCTGCCTTAGCATGCAGAAAACAAACACATGCATGTTGTTTAACACAACAGAGAGACAGAGCAATGAAAGGACATTACTGTAAGCAAAGGCGGCAACAGCTGAGGTGTTAGTCCACCCCTGTGAGAGATAAGCATAAAGAGTGGGTAGAAGCGCGTGATTGAAAGAGTCTGTGTTTGCACAAGGATGAAAATGAATGCGCAAGTATGTTCTTAGAGATGATGACAGATAGACGCTTGAGGAAGAAAAGAAACTACAAGAGCAAAAGAAAAAGGAAGGTAAGCCATCTTTAAGGGTGCATATTCTCTCAGCGCCGAGTCCTTATCTCTCAGATAACATTTCCCATGGCAGGCCTGAGTGAATCGCCAGTGAACAGTGATGGAACCACAGAGCAAAAAAAACATGAGTGATGAGGAGGGGTTAAGAGAACTGAACCCATTTAAGTCACCCAAATAAGGGCTGTGCAAGCCTGTGATAGATGCTCCAGAGTTCCTGAGGGAAAGAGAGCATGGCAGTGGGAATGGTGATGGGTGGGGAGTGAGCGAGGGGTCCTGCGATCGCCACTTAATGAAAACAAATTGGGCTGACAAACGACACAGGCTTAATGTCCAAAAAGAAATATGTAAACTAAGTTTGAGCAGTCACGTAAACCACTTTGAAGTAATACTCAACCTTTTAAATAAATATATGCTACATAAGTAAAAGAAACATGCTAGATATAAATACATGTTTATATTTAGAGTCCCAATGATAACTACATTTTCCATGTGTTTTTATAGTCATAATCTGACTGAAGAGGCAGTCAAAAATAAGCAGAATGCTTTTGACATGAAGAGTGACAGAATCCAACTTTTTGGAACTTTCGTAAAAAAAAAAATAAATAAATAAATAAATAAATAAAAACTACACTACAGTTCCCCTGTATGTATTAATCCAGTTTCTGAAAAGTACACTTAGATATGAGAAGTTACAGATTCAAAGTTGATCAAAACTTCCCAATAAAATTCCTACAGCTTTAAGCTCATTCAATCAGATTCCAGAGAGATTGATGTTTCTTTGCTCCCCCTGACTTTATGTGGGATAGAAAGACTTTCCCCCACCTGTTGCTGTGCATTGCCAGTCAGTAGGCTGAAATAAGGCTACAAGACAGTTTCATGTGAATATACAGAAGTGTGGTCCATCACTCTGAGTAAGGTAACACTGTTTAAAAACTACAGTGAGCAAGTTACCAAAACCGTGTCTGCTAAGCAAACAGCTTAGCAGACACTGTTAACCAACCAATATTATCTTGGCATACTTCTGTTTCTCTATGTATCAACATTAAAATGCTAAATATATCTTATCCATTCAAGTAGCAACAGGAATAATTATTGCTAGTCTATTTTAAATAAAAACTTTAATGATATTACAGTTTTGTTTTTAATTTCTGGATAAGTACTGTAACCCTAAGCATTTTTACTTAGGGTTATAGTTTTTTACGAACATTACACTGGTCTATGCCTACTTTACTATAAAGTTTTTGTGTATCATACGAAGTTGCATGAAGCAGCATTGTAAGCACATTTGTAGTATGTTTGGATAAACTGATTACTACATTACTAATGTGTTCTCAGAAACTTCACAAGTGTCTCTTTACCAAAGCGTGTGTGTACGTTTCGATGCATAAATAATGGTACGCACACACATGTTCCCTCAGAAACCTGTTTCAGTCTGAATTGTTACAAGTGGTGCCGTTATTTAACAAAAGACTCGAGCAGCATTTAGAGGCAAGAATGACACTGATGATTTAGTTACCCTAAATGATTTACAAAAACCAGATTGCAGTCACAGTTATTCTGAAAAGCTATTTGTTATCAGCTAGCAGAGGTAATGCCAGTAATAAAACACCATGGTGTAATACCCCTTAAAATGCCCCATAAAAAACTCCAGAAAACTCTCAAATACACAAAACTATGTATTTTGACTTGTTCATTAAGTCTCACTAAGAGTATACCAACTACAATCAATGTTTTCCTTACGTTTAACTCATTGGAAAGCCTATAAAAACAGTCTGAGTGGTTAAACACCACAATCTCCCCAGATAGGAGCCCTCACAGAGACATAAATCTGAAGTGTTTTGCTAAGCTCCTTGTTATGGCTGTACTTCTATTTCAGCAGTCACAAACATGTTGCCTCTCTCTGTGCAACATCATGGGAACCATCTGAAATCTAAACTTTGCTTGAAAAAGAATGTGGTGTATTCATTTGCCCAACTTACTGTTAATGTCTGCCAAGGATAGAAGTTGGAGGCAGAGCAAAGCTACAATTCTTGGAGAATAAAAACTCAGACGCTGAAGCGAGAAAAGAAATTGGAGAGCATACATTGTGAATAAAATAGAAGAAGTCAACATGAAATAGCCTCATTGCCTGTGCCTTACTGATTTTAATTCTTGAGTCCACAATTAGACTTTCACAGTTTGCAAGTCTTTTAGTGTATCTGTACCAGTTTGCACATGTAAAGGCTAAAAATGTTTGCCCATTTGTTAAACAACTTTAGTTCACAGCCCTCCAGTCTGACTGTGCTTAGTTTGCATGATAGATCATGAAGAAATCATCATGTGTGCAGTATTCATAACACAAAGGACTGTTCAAAGTGACAAAATTGTTGGTTAATACATTCCAGGAGTTATAAACTTGAATTTTACATGGCAATGCAATATGTAACCAATATGTAGGCAGATGGGAAGGGTCTCACATACTCCTCATCTCCCACTCTTTAGCGTTTTACAGGCTGAGATTAATTTACATTTACCACCATTTATCTTATGCCAACTTTGACAAGCAAAAGAAACACGTGTCAATCCTTGTTAATGAAACGCATTCCCACACAATGATGCTACCACCACCGTGTTTCACTGTGGAGACGGCATATTCTGGGGGAGGTTGTGGTTTAAGCTTCAGCTTTAGTCTAATTTAGTTTTTAGTTTAGCTGCATTTTTAGTTTATGTTATCTTGTGCCTCTCACAGTAGCGGTATGGTCCAGAAGATTGTCAATAGATCTTCACTAGTGTTTCTAATTTTTTGCTCTTTTTGTTTGCAATGTCTGGTGTTTTTTATATGCTGTGGAGAAAATTGTTAAATCTTGATTTCATGAGCTTTATCTTATTCAAAATGTTTCTTGTGTCCATACATGGCTTTGGGAAAACATTCCAAACATGTCTGATATTTGTTTGCAAACAACTATAAAAACTCTGCATTTCCTTCCACTTCACAGTTATGCACTACTGTTGGTCTATCCATGTAAAATTATTCAAGTTTGTGGTTTGTGAAAAAATTTTAATTTCAAGTCATCACACAGATCACAAGACACTGTGTCAAACTTCAAGATCCCTGAAAAATGACAAGAGTCTTTGGCAGGGCTCAAAGATTCATGTAGTCTTGTAAAATAACTGATTATTCCTAAAGGAGCAATCTGCGTGTGGTTTTTTCTTTTTCTTTTTTCAGCCTTTAGGAACAGAAAAAAACAAACATGGACCATGAGCAGTGCCGTAGCCATTAGGGTGAGAGCGTAAAGGTAAGTTGGAAGCTACAGAGCCTAACAAAGTGATGGGACTACCTAAATATTACAGTATGCACACTTAACCCACACATCTAAAATCTAGCCTAAATACAGAGGCGCCCAGAGCTTAAGCCAGGGTATCCGAAGTTGCAACGGATGTGAAGACAAGAGAATCTGCTCCAGACAGCTGAATTAAAGCATGACCTATGGTCCCTGTTGAGTAACATTAGGGAGCTTTCAGTGAGCAGACACCGCTCTGTTGACTGTTCATCATTGCTCGGGAAAGTGGACAGTTGCCATTACACGCACACACACAAACGCCTTACTTTACAATAACACAGCGGCAGCCATGACTCCACATTTGTCAAGAGGATGTTTAAAACGAGTCTTCATTATTGGTCTTTATTTTGGAGATGGAGGAGAAGGCGTGCAGACTGATAGGAGAAGAATCATCTGGTTAACATCGAGTTCCTCACCTTAAGCGACTACGTGGGACGGGATAGGAGGGGTGGGGGGTGTCGGGGTCGAGCAGACGGGTACCAACTAGGAGGGAAAGAGCTGCTGATAAGCAGTAACCTGGGTCTGTTGGCTGAGGGATATTAAATCATAGTCAGTCACTCCCATGAGTTCACAAACACCAGCATTCCCATTGCTCTAAAACTCTCTTATCACACCAATCAGTTATCTGGATGCTCCAACAAACACATCTGCTACCATCAAAACACTCACTCCTCCACATGCAAACACACGCATGCAAAAAATATGCATCAGAAAGAAATTCATCCAGAGAAGCTCAGCCTAACAAATCGGACCTAATTTTAGTCATAACTAATTGAAATAAAAATTTTTATAAACAATATGAAGCACAGTTTTTAAAGTGAAGCATTGAACTTACAGTGTCTTGTAAAAGTACTGAAATCCCTTGAACTTTATTGTCTTTCTTGAGGGGCTTTTTTATGACAGAGCAAGACAAATTAGTGCATAATTGAAAAGTTGAAGGAAAGCTGCACACAGTTTTAAAGTATTTTCCAAAGTAAAAATCAGAATTTTTTAAAGGCCAATTATTGGCTTAAAACTATTTTTCTATAATTAGAATTGCATGTCACTACCAGCTACCATGGCTCAGGCTCAGTCAGATTGAGTGGAGGAAAAAAATCAATTTTCAGGTCCTTCCATAAAGTCTGAGTTAGATTTAGGTTTGGACTTTGGGCAAATCTTTCATTGTAGCTTTACGCTCAGAGTCACCGTTCTGTTGAGAGGTGAACTTCTGGCACACTCCCGTCTTTTGCAGCTTCTGTTTTTTCCCAGAATTTCACTGCATGTAACTCCATCCACCTTTCGATCAGCTCTGGCCAGTTTTCCTGTTCCTGCTGCAAAATAGACGTGTCTTAGCATGATGCTGCTATCACTCCATGGATGAAATTCTATGTCAAAGGGTGTTCTCCAGAGTTACAATAGGCGACCTTTTGGCCACTTCACTGATCACTCCTTGTCAGTTGAGGTAGACAGCCATGTCTTCACAGGCGTGAAGTCTCACCATAATTTTTCAGTTTTTGGAAGGTTGATTGAACAGTTCTTCATGAGATTTCCAAAGCTTAGAATATTCTCCCTAAGCAGTGTGGTTTTATGAGACTGTTTGTCAGCCAACATTGTCTAGGAAACCTCTGAGGCCTTCAAAGAATAGCTGGTAGGTGACTTCAAGGCTTTCAGGTTAAAAGTAAAAACATAAAAAAGAAATAATATAAAATCATTATTTTTTTCCTTACACTTCACAATAATTCTCTACTTCATTTTGATCCATAACATAAAATATAATTAAAATACATTGAAGTTTGTGAGTGCAACATGACAAACAGGGGTATAAATACTTTTACAAGACATTGTGTCTGTAGGTGAATGTTATACTTACTTTTGTTGCCCACCAAGAAGACGACAGGCTGGATATCAGATTCTTCATTTGCCTTCTTCACCATGCTGAACCAATCCTCCAGGTTCTCAAAGCTCTGGTAGTTTGTGATGTCATATACTAAAAGAACACCCTGTACCGGAAAAGGAAAAGAATATTATTAGTTTTTTATTCGACAAACATACATTAAATTATGGCAAAAAGGAAATAAAACATACATTTTTGTTTGACTTTATCTGAGCCAAATTGATGATAAATATCAAGTAAAAATAGAAACAGTAGGTGGCACTGCTTCTCTTTTTACAGTGAGCTTCATCATTTGTCATTCATGATTCAGATTCACTGAGGTCAATTTAGGTCATCTCCTCTGGGCCAAAGAATGTAGGTTGTCTGCTTAGAGACAGTTTTCTCCACCCTCAGTAATCCAGAACAGTGTAGAAAAAAAAGAAAGAAAAAAAACAAAGTCACGCGACAATAACAGACTCATGTTTGGGTGAACAGTCAGGTCGAGAGGTGTTTACATGAACATAAAAATAAAGTAAAAATTATAGAGACAGAAAGCCTGCAAAACCTGCCGACTGAAATTAGGATCAATAACACTGATAGCTCCGCCATCGTTATCGATACTAAAACTTTTACTTTTCGAAGAACTGGAAAGCAGTGAGTGCAGAGGAAAATAACTCTCCTTTTACAGCATGATGCAACATGACAGAAAAGCTTTTTGTTGCTTTTTGTTCAACTGACACGCACTGTCACAACACGTAATGTTGGCGATGACAGGTTAGACCTCCAACAATTATCCAGAGCCTTTCTGAACAGCCATGATTGATTACAGGATATTCAGTGCCAAACAAAAGGCGTTAAGTTTTATGCAACTCTGATGAGAAAACTTAAAGTAAGCAAAGTGTTATAAATTGGCAAAGATGTATGACAAGAAGGAAAGAACAGAAAAAATACATGATTTATGATTAAACTTTTAGTATGCTTTGGAAAATGTTGAGAAAGTTCCCCCATCAAGGCAGAAAAAAAAAAAAACACCTTTTTTGTTTAGATGAAAAGTTATACATTCATATAGCTGGTACACTGGAACAAACTTTAAACATTCACAGTATTAATTGGGCCCCCTACTTGTGTATATTTATCCTGACACATAATGCTACAGGTGGCTCTCAGTTTATTAAATGCTATTATGGATGCATTTTCAATAGAAATAGCACTTTGCAAAAGCATTCATACACCTGAAACTGTCATTCAGAACTCACTTAATATGAAAATAGTCTACTTGTGGGTATTTTGAACTCAGTATAAGTCTAACTGTTCTGTCAAAGATCAAAGAGAGAGGGAGAAAGTTCAAACCATCTCTTCCGTCAGACAACATGGGCAAAGATCAAATCCCTGACTCCAGCGTCTCTCTCTGCCTGGCTTTCTAACCACACAGCCAGATAGAGATTTAAACAGGAGCGGCAAAAGCACATGAGGTGGACTAGCAGTGCTTGCAGGACATGTTGCTGTGAAATATCATCTCTGCTGCCCGGATAGCAAGCTGTTCCTATGTCATAACAGTCATGAGGTTTTCATACAACAACAGTCTTCAGTCAGAGGCCTCTTCAGATTTGTTTGTTTCCGTTTTCATTTGTAATAAAATGTATATCCTTTTGCAATATTTTTTATATTTTTACACAGGAGAAAAGGGAAAAAATTATTTACATATAGAATCTCAAAATATTGGTTCAGTTTGAAATGAATTATTAGGTTATCACGCAAGCAGAAATGTTCCTTTTTAATGCTTTTTGAGCATCAATATGCATTGTAGATGTTATATTTTATATATTATTTAGCAAAAGAGCAAAGGAGTGACAGGCTCTGACGATGTTTTGAGAATGGAAATCTAGGACTATATGATTGTATTAATAGTTATATTTCTTATGCTTCAAGTGGTTCACCACACTATTCAAAGCAAAGAAACATACTGTACAAAGATCAACAACATAAGAGTGAACTTACATGAGCTCCGTATACATATTTATCCAGCATTTTGCCCCCTAATGTTTGGCCTCCAATGTCCCACACTTGCAGGGTCACATTCAAATTGCCTGGAATAAAGATAGAAGACAGAAATAGGTTAAACATAATCCTGCAGCCCACCTTTTTCTTATCGGTTACAGTTCTTAGAATAAAAAGTTGTAACAGGCAGGAAAGACTTTTAAAAAAAAACTTGAATTATGCATCAGTCGGAAACAGATTACTCCAGCATTACAAATATTCTTCAAGATATAAATATCTTGATCAAAGTTACTCTGTTAATGCTCTGTCAGCTAAAAAAATGGATAAAATATGATCTGCCTGACATTTAAGGATTTCTTTCCAGGATTCTCTTTCAGTAAACACCATAGTCCTGTGGAAATGATGGATGGATTCCACCACAGCCTATGTTTTGCATAGCAGATTTATTTTATTTATTTTTTTTTTTGGTATATTAAATACTTTTTTCACACAAAATGAAAACAATAAAGCAGTAATTAATCTTTCATGCTAGGGGCTCCTAAACTGGCAGCTCATATGTAGCTAAGATCCAAGTATATCAAGCAGAGAGATAGAGGGGAATGAATATGTCCGCTTACCCTCTAATTTTAAAAGTCTCAGTGACTTTTTATTTCCCTGTTTGCATTATGCCATCGCCTGCCAAGTAGGTAAAGTGAGGAGAATTATGTGCAGTTAGGGGAAATAGCAATAATTAAACGCAATAGTAAAGACACAGAAGACTGTTCTGCTTATGCTTGTGGAAAGAGAAAGGAAGAGTTGAATGATGGGAAGTGAGAGAAAGACCAAAAACCAAATAAATATTTTCTTCCTTCGGAAAATGAAAAGGGCTTAAAAAAGAAGAGGGAGGACCGGACAGTGAGGAACTTGTGTTTGAGTGACGGCCTGCAGCTCCGATGGGGATGAGAGCGTGCGCTGTGGACACGACTGGATGAGTCAACCCCTTCAGAAGTCCTCTTTTTAAATAAAAGACAGGAAGCGTTGAGGTTCACAGTCGATACAGCTAGACTATACACTGTCAACGTCAAGTTACACCAGGGAGCGCAATGAATTACAGCTCCTTGGTGTCATAAAGAGCCATCCCCACCCACCCAGCATGCTCAGACACCAGCTTTCTTTGTGTTTTAAAAAGGCTTGTGCTGACTCAACACAGCCACTGTCATTCTGCAAGTGAGCAAGACTGAAACACTAAAACTAGAGATGGTCCGATCTGATTTTTGCTGGTCGATATTGATTTATGGTTTTCTTTCAGGTCTGATCTACTGATTCCATTTTTTGTGGCACAAAAAAAATTCTCATAAATTATTTGTCTGAGCTGGGAAGTTTCAATTCAACAGAAACATAAAAGAATTATGAAGCTCCCATATTTTTGGGAGTACAAGTTACAGTTTTTTTCATGGTTTGGCTGGTCCTGCAACATATACTTTTTTTTCCTCTTCATGGTAAATGTTTTGACTTTTGAGGCTTATGCTGCAGAGTGACTTAGCAGTTCAGAAAATACAATTTTTTCTTTTTAAATGCTAAAGCATATATCCCTATCCTTTGTCTGACTTTTTTATGAACTAAAATAAAAGTTTAATAATATTATGCTGGTTGATGTATTTATAGACCAAAAATGGTGGGAGCTTATTGTCTTAGTTTTTAAAAGATCAGTAGAAAAAAATATATATTTTTTTTATTATTATTTCACCTACAGATCCAATAATGTGAAATTTTGTCCTCTAGCTATTTGAATGTTAACGTCAAATAGACAACATGTTGCTAATATCGCTTATCTTAGTGGGATTTGACGTTGATGAGGAGAATAGGGCCCAATAGGTCTGACAGAGTTTATCAAGTGGATTTTAGCTCCTGTCAGGCCCCTGCCTTTACCTCACTGGTTTGGCAGGGACATCTGGAAGAAGTATTGTTATAAAAAGCACACACAGAGGAGGTTGTTGTGTGCCAGTCGGCCTCGTCTCACCTCTGCCTGCGTTGGAAAATGTACATTAAGTTTGACAAGCTGGGCCTTCATGGGGAGAGGAGCCAGCCCTGGCTATATGCTACTCTCGCCCCTGATGCAGAAGGCCCTTACAGCCCCATAGAGACCCGCACAACCTCTCCAAACCGAGGGCGAGCGGGGATCCTGACAAAATTTGGGACCACCCAGCTTGAGGAGCCACCCTCCTCTTCATCAGCTCATCAACACCCAATTCCCCAGAAAATGGGCCATTTAACAACTCGGGTGTTGACTCCAGCTTTGTTGCCGCCCCAGTGATACAGACATGCAAAATCTATATTTAAACTGAGCCAACGGTTTTAATACAGAAGGGATCACTGGGTTTCAAACAGAAAAAAAAAAAAAAAAACCTTGAAAAGAGAGGAGAGGTCATACAATTAACAGCATTTGTTCAGATCCACATTAAGTAGATCAGCACAGCCTGAGATGATAGTTGGCTCTTTTCAACCAGACTCCACCACAACATTTTTGGGGGTTTAGTTCTCCTAAGCCTTCTGAGCTGAAACGGACACAAAATCAAAACAGAGTCCCTCAGCCAACTCACGAATCAGCATGACTTTTACTTTTAGCACTTAATTTGCCTTGCTTAATGTTGTTTTATTAGTAATGAAAGAATGGAGCCACTTTCGAGATTTCTGGATCTTAGGCTTTGGCTGAGGATGAAAAAAATACATTTAAATGCAGAAAATCCCTATTTTAGAAAGAGAAACTTTAAAACAGGGTACTTTCTTTCAAACACAGCAAAAAGCCGTAAACATTTAAGTTTTAGATTTGATGAGAATATATAAAGTGCCTTCATTTCAAGTGGGTTATATATAAACACAAAAATTGCATTTACTCGGGCATAAATTGTTACTTTGGGCATAAATCTGACCAGTGGGCTTGTGAAGAGCATAAAAAATTGTGCCGTTTGCTCAAGAGAGGAGAGCTTTCAGAGCGAATAAGCCTGAGAAGTGGCAGACACTCGACAATGAGGAGCTAGCAGAAAAGTCACATTCAGCTCCCGCATTGACGTTAATGAAAAACTCCGCCTGGAAATGAAAAAACGAGGAGAAATAAGTGACAGAGACTAATAGGGAACAACAGGCACCGTTGTGTCGTAGACGTTTCTATTAAAGTTCAGGCTATATAAAATAAATACAAAATCTACAGTGTTCTGCCAGCAAGGTTGACTTGTCTAGCTCTGAAAATACATATTCTCTGCAGTTGTGCAACATATGTCTGCGCAGTCTCTCAAAATGAGAAGCACTCCCTAAAGATTATGAAGGTGTCTCACCTGGAAGGCTTATTCTCTTCAGAAAGAAATCCAGGCCGATGGTTTGTTTGTACTGCTTCCCAAAGGCCTCCTGTGCAAATCTGGTGGCGAGTGATGTCTGAAACAGAATGACAAAAGGACAGACGTGGAGAATTAAAGCCAGACATCTCTTGAGTCATCAAAAGAACTAAAAATATGCCATTCAAAGCAAAGCTACGGGTGCAAAAAACGATTTAAGGATACAGGAGAAGCCTTTATTCAGTGTGTGTTATTTATTTGATTTAGTGTCTATGCATCACAGTGTGAAAAGGGGTGAAATCGGACCCTTTTTATTGAAAATAAACGGAATGTTAAAGAACTTCCTGAAAAGGTGATATTTTGTCCCATTAAAAAAAAAAAAAGCTAGTCCGTTTTGTTTTTCTTCAGTTTTTTTTTTTTTGGTTTGTTTTTGAATGATTGCATTTTAAAATATTCCTCAAAACTCAAGAAAACTACAGTTATGTGATTCTTCACCAGGAAGCCATACAGCCATAATTTATTAGAAATGTAACCTTTATGACAAGTTTCATCTTTCAAATCAGTCAGAAACTGATTGACTAAAAGGTGCACTGATGTAATCGTCTGCTTCCTCAGCTGTAGGAGTGACAGTTCAAATCAGAGTAAATTACAAAAACAGGTGTCAGAGAATGTGTCATGTCTCTGGACTGAAGACCTAATAATTGCACCCAATTATTAAACTTCCATCACTGTCATTGTTGCATTTGAGAAGGGGGAAAAAATAGCATGTCAAGGGCTCTCCTAAAATCCGTGGGAATTCATAGCTCAGTCGGTACATGCCAACTGCAATTCATTTTGATGGATGAGCCTAAGAAAAAACATGAAGAGGTGGATGTCTATTAGCTATCTTTAGAGCAGCGTGCTTACATAAACACAACAGAGAAGGGAAGCAGTGGGATTCCCTTAGAGTTCATGACTGTCAGTAAATGAATTTTAATGTGATGTCTGACAATCACTGCTAGTTGAGGGATTTAAAACTCGATTCTTTCTTTCAGTTCACTAAGCTTCAAGCTAAGCCTCTGTCCTTTTCAGTTGAAAGGGTTTAGATTTAGTCTAATAGTCTTACAAATAAGGCAGGACGTCTTTCAAATTAATCAAGTAAGAGACAGTACAATATAGTGTAAATAGGATAGCCTCTTAAAATGGCTTACTGAAGTCTTTCAGAGACATACAAATGTGTTTGGTTTTCTAGCACTGCAAATTTGTCTTTTTAGTTAAAAACTTACCTTAAATGGAATTAAAGAATAAAGTAAAAAAAAAAGTCCCTCATTTATTAAATGCATAAAAATCAAGAACTGCAAACATTTTTAATCCATAGTACAGGGTGTGCTGCTAAGCATGTTTTTTAGTTTAATAAAACATTTATTGTATGTGTTAAGAGTCATAGCAGGTCAAGACTTCAAAGAAAGCAAAATGTTAATATCGGCAGCAAAAAGCCGGATCAGCGCATCTCAAATCTAAGTCTCACTGTTTCCCCCATCCTGAGTTTTCACAAGTAATATGCCCATTAAAACTAATGTAAAATATTTATTCACTGATTTTTGGAAAACATTTGCTGGTTTTTTTTAGTACTAGCCAGTGAAGAACATGTTTCAGTCTCAAGTGTAAAGAAGAAATTGCTAGGAGTGACTGACGTAACAAGGAGAAAATCAGCCGTTTAAGTAGCTCAAACAATCAGTGACAACATAAGACTAACAAGCCTGGACTGCAGAAATGTATTCCACATGCTCATGTTGGGCCTTTTGGCCATTTCTCTTGGCATCGAAGTAGCTTGCCTCTCTTCCTTCAACACAGTTTTTTTTTTTTTTTTTTTTTTTTTTTTATGGTACAAATGGAACTAACCAGCAAATGCAATAGCTGGCGTAATTCTGACACACAGACAGAGAACAGCACAGGGTCACCAATGATACCAGTGCCGGGAAACTGGAGGCAGAAACTTGCAAAGAGAAAAAAAAACATGGAACATTGACAACAACCATGTGATTCAACAAAACTGTCTTCTTTTCACTTTTAAAACAGTGACAAGAGATAGAAATGTTGTCTAGCTAATAGTTTACTCTTCTGTTACTCTTCTGTGCCTAGAGATCCTTTTCGTCCTATGGATCACAGAACAGCAAATACTGAGGAAAAACTGAGTCTTCTAACTCAGGTTGAAAAATAGAGCAGTGTGTAAGTTCAGCCCTGCGTCTTAAAAGTCTGGCTATATCTGAGATTCCATATTTTAAAAACATTTCGCTAAGGTGCACAAGTCTCTCCACATCTCCCCATATTCTGAACGGACAACAAACCGCAAGCTAAAATACCACTGAAAACGCTGTCCAAGAAAAACTGATCCGATTGCAATTTGCTCAGCAAATTGACATTAATAAGGGGGGAAACGGCATTCAAGATGTCAGTCAGGGGTGCCTAGTCAAAATGGGGGGGCAGGGCTGCTGTTTTCTGTCCAAAACAGACAAGCAGGTAAGTCATTGAGACAGAGACGAGCTGACACCTGGGAGCAATGTGAGCGGGGGTTATTAATGTAGCGTATCTACAAGGAGTTGTGTGTGTGTGTGTGTGTGTGTGTGTGTGTGTGTGTGTGTATGTGTGTG